>NC_025999.2:82886592-82987787 GCF_000442705.2 Elaeis guineensis
CTAGAAGCCATATGGCTGACACATTGTAATTAATTAGGATACAATTTTGTACTTAATATATTGATATGATCAATAAAAGATAAATTCTTTTTCATTCAAGTGTAATGTGTTCTTGAATCGTCCATGAATTAGTTTCGATACATACTCTCAAGGTGTTGAGAATTAGAGACATGTATTTAATTCCTAAAGGCTCCCGTTATAGGATCATCATGAGAATGGTGACAGATCCGGATAGACTGGTAGCACAAATCGCTTCTTTCAGGATAGATGGATCTCTAATCTACTGTATAGAGACATAGGACGATGAGTGCGGTGGTTGTTAGAGAACAAGTAGCACTGAGCATGACCATACGAGAGATCACTTGAATTTCTATTTAATCGTCAGTGATTGTCTCGATGCTGTAGTTGTGTGACTGGTCCTTTGACTTGAGATAGTACTACTGCTCGCAGTGAGACTGCTGGAGTTTGATTGACACATAAACATGGATCTCAATGAGCTCTTATAGTGGATATTGACGACAGTTGATCCACTGTAGGAGTAGGGTGCGCATCAAGATAGGATCTATCAACCTTGATAGAGAGGAGTAGTCCTATAGATTTGAGAAGCTAAGTCCAAGAATCTGTGGCCACAGTAGAGTGATTGATGGAAAGAAGTTTTCATAGAATCATATCTGGACTTGAGCTAATCAAATCTATCATATGACTGATGTTGAGTTTGATAATTTATCCATGATCTGCCATCTAGTCGGACTCACGATAGAGGACTGAATCACACGTTAACTACACCTAGAGGTTCATTTCAGTTCTATTGGGTTGCACTACATACTGCTAGGTGTCACTAGTGGATTGTGAGAGCTCACTAGGATTGTTCGGATCGACAATCCTTGTGAGTTAGAATGGAATTGTTTCGATCCATTGAAAAGAGTTTCAATGATATAATGATAGAGATCATTGTATATCTCACTACAGATAGAATTGAACCTATGGGGTCACACAACAAAGGATTAGCCTGGAAAAGAAATTGAGCTTATGAAGTGTCAATTGGGTTTAGAGAAACCATTGGGTTCATGGTAACCTTGCTAGCACATGGTTGGATCCAATTTCTCTTTCGTTGGGATTACTTATTTGATAAGTTAATTCTAACTTAATTACTCTACATGAATAAGATTATGAGACTCCAATTGTTGGTGTCTAAGGTTATGGATCACATAAATTAAGGGTGCAAGTCCTTATGAATCTCTTGATAGTTATTATGGGGCCACTTTGAATTGTTCAATTTGGGCGTATCCATTGATTAGAGGCCTTTAGTTCTCATATGGGGTGTCTCTTGGGTGCAAAAGAGGATGTCTAATTATGGGTGCAAGGGCTCCAATAGTTGGCACCTAATGGGCTTCCTAATGTAAGTTGGATAACTTAAGTTAATAAGAATCCTAATGCAAGTAGGACTTGTATTATATATTGAATAGGATTCAATCTTTGTGCCTATAAAAGGGACCTCCCTAAGGTCCTAAGATCATCCAAGCCAGCCCTCTCCACCCCAAGAGAACCTCCACCCCTCTCTTCCTCCCTTTTCTCTTCTCCTTAGGCATCCCCACGCATACTACTTGGGACGCAGTCCCAAGTTTTGCACATGCCCAAAGTTGGCGCTCTTCATCTGCTGGTTGTTGGTCTTTGTAGCACTACAAAAAGAAAGAAAGGCTAGAGAGGAAGAGAAGATAAGGATCAAGGAGAAAGATCAAACGTTGATCGCGATCCAGACTTCGTTCAGATTCAGCAGGCTGAATTTTGGAGAATCAAAATTCAGATCTTAGAGGCTATTCCAGGCTGATCCCGAGTGGATACTCATAGAGGTCGGATACTTGTAGGCTAACAGAGCTCATCTCTTCAGATCTAGATTTGAAGAAAGGATTGCGAAAAAGGTATGTGATTTGATCACAATTTAAATTTCAGCATATATCAATTTCAGCATATGAAATAGATCCATGTGTTTTATATTTTTATGCATATAAAATTTAGATTAAAATTATTTTAATCTTATTCTCCTTGGTGTTTAAAAAATTAAGTTTTTGAAACACATATGCATGCTTCAAACCCAAATTCCAACATGGTATCAGAGCCACGGATTTTCATATGCTGAATTTTGATATACATATTTTTGAAAAGATTTCAAAATCAATTTTTTTCTTAATACATAAGATGTATGGATGGATCTTCAAATCTGAAATCTAATTTTGATTTAGTTTTAGAAATATAGTTGATATGTGTTGCATGCATAGATCTGAATTTTGATCTAGAAAGAGTTCTAGTTAATGTTCATGTGAAATATAGATGCATGCATGAAATCTAAAATTTTTTATGATCTGAATTTTGATTCATATATGTGATATATGATTACATATTTAGATCATAAATTTATTTTTAATCTATTCATGACTAGTATATGAGATATATGAATCATGCTTAGATCTAAATTTTATTTAAATCTAATTATACATGCATATATATGATATATGTTTGATATTAAAATTGAAAATTATTTTTATGTTTTAAAACTTATTTTATGCAAAGAATTTAGATCTGAAATATGATTTTAGAATCTGAAATTTATATTTGTGCATGAGAGTTTTGATCATGAAAAAATCAAAAATTAGGTCATGTAATAGGATTACATCTAAATTTTTTATTTGAGTCATATGGGTCTAATTCGATTAAGTAATTAGTCAAACGAGTCAAGTATTGATTGAGTTAGATCAATTAAGTTAATGATCATACAATTATTGTTGATCAAATCGATTGAGTCTCATATGTAGAATCGATTAACCTAAAGACCTAATTTGGCTCGTTGGTTTGAACCCGATACACTTGAGCTAACCAATTCTGATCAATCGACCTATTGGTGTCTAAGCAAGTTAATGAGATGTGGTTATTTAATTTATTTCGTTAGCCGACCTAACCAATTCATTGGTGTCTAAGGAAGGCAACGGGGGACCCCACCGTTCTCCACTTACCTGGCAATTTGAAAGATTGGATCTTGAATTAGGTTGCTTAGCATTTTGGTTTAGCCCATGCAGTTAGATCAGTCATATGATGACTGATTAATGAGACCTAAACCCAAACCTCTCCATAAATATTAAGTCCATAGGTCTTCCACCATTGTAGATGTGCGGACGTGTTATCACGTTGATTGTTCTCGGTTGGTCACAGTGGTTCAATTGCATCGGGAACACGCAACACTCTATTAGCAAAGAGTTGCTCCAGGATAAGGATGGTTGGACCAATAACTGTTAGGTGAGAGATCCAATGACGGCCTTGCACCTGCTTGTGAACAGTGGGTCGGACTTAATAAGAAGTGTGGGCAATAACTGTTAGTGACCAACATGACTTAGAGACCAATTGCTGCAACATGCTTAGTGAAGCATTGGGCAAAGAGTTGCTATGCATCGGTATGCATGTTATCAATAACTGTTAGTGAGGTGCATGTCATCGGTGGGACCGCAGCACCCACTAGAATCTTTGTCGCATCAGGATTTTCGTTTTCTTCTCGAAGAGTGGAGGATCCGAAAAATTAGTGGGAGTCATTATTTGCATCTTAAAGTCCTAGAAGCAAATTAAAAAATTAAGTACAAAGTCTAACTTGAATCTCTACTCTTGCAGTTAAACCATCATATCAGTCTCAAACCCTCTAACTGCATCCTTGAAACCAATTGCTTTGACCGATAATAATTATAAAAACTGGCTCAGAAACTCAGGATTGTCCTGACTTCAGAAAAATTAAGCCATGTTCTCGACCAGGATCCCGTTGTGTTGCCAAACCGTCCTACTGCTGAGCAGAAACTACTTTTGAGAAGTGGTCGGATGAAGATGTCGGGTTAAATACTATATGCTGGCGTCTATGTGAAACGAGTTGCAAAGCCAGCACGAGCATATGCCCACTATCCGGCCATGATTACTCACCTACAAGAGTTGTATGGTGAGCAGAACCGTACTGCTACTTCAAAATGTCCAAGAGACTCTTCAACCTGAAGATGCACGAAGAGAGTCTGTCCATGAGCACTGTATAACAGTGATCAAGGACATTGAGGAGCTTGAGAAGCTCAGATTGGATATGCAAAAGAAATTGCAGATGGATCTGATCCTTCAATCCTTACCAATTCATATAGTCAATTCATCATGAATTTTATATGAACAAACTTGACTGCACTATTCGAACTTGTCAACATGTTGGTCACAACGGAGGGTACCTTGAAGAGTTCAAGGGCTCTGTTCTTGCTGTGGAGCGGACTTCTTCTTCCAAGAGAAAGTTTGTTGGAAGGAAGAAGACTAAATCCGCAAAGAAGCAGAAGAAAAAGAGCAAGCCGAAGAAGGATGGTCCAAAGGCGACTGAGGCAAAGAAAAGTGTTTTCACTGTCATGCTAAAGGCCACTGGAGGAAGAACTGTCCAAAATACCTGGAGAACCTAAAGACCAAAAAGGATGATAAACCTTCCGAAAGTATGCTCGTAATTGAATCTAACCTTACGATTTCTTCTACTTCTAGTTGGGTATTGGACTCTAGCTCGAGTCTTATATATGTACCTCAATGCAGGATCTGATAGAAAGTAGGAGGTTGAGGAAAGTGACATGATCCTTCGAGTCGGCAATGGAGCAAAGATTGCTGCAGAGGCCATTGGCACTTACCTTCTTCGATTACCGTCTGGCGTTAGATTAGATTTGAAAGACTGTTATTATGTTCCTGTAGCTAGTCGAAATTTAATTTTCGTGTCTGTGCTAGCACAAGAAGGTTTAAAATTAGTTTCAATAAAGATTTTTTATTTATTTACGAAATAAATTGGTTGCACGAGTCTTTTAATTGACAGTCTTTATCACTTGCATGTTGATGCGAATGTGAACCTAACCGAGCAAATAGTGAGTGCCGTAGGTCAAAAGAGACCCAGAGATGAAATTAACCAGAAGTACTTGTGGCACCATAGACTTGACCATATTGGAGAGGACAGGATAAACAAACTAAAAAAGGATGGGATCCTTGGCTCTCTTTATCCAGAGCCATATCCAGCTTGTGAATCTTGCCTTCGAGAAAAGATGGCTAAGTTACTCTTTGTAGGACATAGAGAAAGGGGCCACAGAGTTACTTGCCCTGGTACACACCGACGTGTGTGGACCATTTGATGTGCAGATCAGGGGTGTTACACCTACTTCATTACTTTATCGATGATTTGTCTAGGCACGGATATGTGTATCTAATGAAACACAAGTCTGAAGCCTTTGAAAAGTTCAAAGAATTCAGACATGAAGTAGAAAAGTAGACAGGCAAGCCCGTTAAGGTTCTTTGATCTGATCAGGAGGTGAATATCTTAGTCGAAAATTTCTGAGATATCTTAAGAAAAACGGCATAGTCTCTCAGTGGACCCCTCCTGAAACACCTCAGCTCAACGGAGTATCCGAAAGGAGGAATAGGACTCTATTGGATATGGTCCAGTCCATAATGAGCTTTACTGATCTATCCTTATTTCTTTGGAGACATGCCTTGTTAACTGTCATTCACTTGTTGAATAGGATTCCTTCAAAGTCCGTTCCTACCACACCGTATGAGATATGGTTCGGTGAGAAGTCGAGTCTAGGTTATCTTAAGACTTGGGGATGTCGACCTATGTCAAGAGACAGATGCGAAAAAGTTGGAGGATAGATCTATTATAGCTCATTTTATAAGGTATCCAAAAGAATCTATGGGATACTACTACTTTCCACAAGATCACAATGTGATTGTGAGTCGAAATATCGTATTCCTAAAAACAGTTTATCCAGGATGGCGACAGTGGGAGGTTAGTAGAGCTCGAAGAGGTCTCTGAAGAGCCAGAGCTATAGATCCTCAGGAACCTGTAATTCATGAGCCAGTAGTTGATGTTCCTCTGCCACCTCGTAGATCTAGCAGGATCTCCGACCTCTGAAAGGTACATAGGTATGTTACGAAGGAAGTAAAAAAAATATTTCTTATGGGAGATAGGGATCATGGTAATGATCCAATACCTTTGACGAATGATGTCTGACATCGATTCCGAAAAAATGGTTAGATGCTATGAAGTCAGAAATTGACTCGATGCACTCGAACCAAATCTGGACTTTAGTGGATCCATCTAAAGGTAATGTACCTATTGGATGTGAAAACTGCTTTTCTGAATGGATATCTTGAGAAAGATATCTATATGAAGCAGCATATGGGTTTCACGTCCGGTGATGTGATCACAGAGTCTGCAAGCTGCAAAGATCCATATACGGATTAAAACAGACTTCTCGGAGTTGAAATCATTATTTCGATGAGGCAATCAAATCGTTTGATTTCATCAAAAAGAAGAGAAATCTTGTGTATACAAGAAAGTCAGTGGGAGCGCAATCACCTTCCTCATACTGTACGTGGATGATATTCTCCTCATTGGGAATAATATTCCATACTGACCACGGTCAAAAGATGGTTGTCCAAAAAAATCTCTATGAAAGATCTAGGAGAAAGCATCCTATATTCTCGGAATAAAGGTCTATAGGGATAGACCTAGACAGATGCTTGACCTGTCGCAAAAGCTGTACATAGAGAATGTGCTGAAGAGGTTCAGCATGAAAAACTCCAAGAGAGATCTTTTACCTCTCAGGCATGGTATTCGTCTCTCAAAGATGATGTGTCGACCACATCTAAAAGGTTCAGCATATGAGTAGGATTCTTATGCTTCGGCAATACAGAGCCTCATGTATGCCATACTATGTACCCGATCTGATATTACCCTTATCGTGAGTGTCACGAGCAGATATCAGTCGAATCTAGACGAGGAGCATTGGATAGCTGTGAAGAACATCCTTAAGTACTTAAGAAGGACTAAGGATCTATTCTTGATCTTTGAAAGTGATTCTGAGTTGCGATTCGAGGGTGTATTCTTGTTCGATTTACTAAAAGGGCTCTGATAATCGATCAACGAAGGCTGAGTGTGCTATAGATGTGTAGGATGAATTTTGATTTTAATGTTAGTTGTAGAACTGGATGTCATGTCATGACACAGTACTCAAAAACAATGGACATAGTCCTTGCTAAGAGCCAAGGTCTCACAGAAGTCCAAACACATAGCACCGATATACGAAACTACCTCATATCGAAGTGCGAAGAGTAGACTCCATGGATAACGTGGCAGATCCACTGACTAAGCAGCTGAGCCAACCGAAAATGAAAGTCCACTTTGAAAAGATGGGACTTAGATTTATGACCAATTGACTTTAGTCCAAGTGGAAGATTGTTAGATGTATGTCCTAGAAGCCAATATGACTGACACATTGTAATTAATCTAAGACACAATTTTGTACTTAATATATTGATATGATCAATAAAAGACAAATTCTTTTTCATTCAAGTGTAATGTGTCCTTGAATCGTCCATGAAATTAGTTTCGATACATACTCTCAAGGTGTTGAGAATTAGAGACGTATTTAATTCCTAAAGCTCTCGATCATAGATCATCATGAAGACGTGACAGATCCGGATAGACTGATGCACAAATCGCTTTCTTCGGGATAGATGGATCTCTAATCTACTGTGTAGAGAACAGGACAATGAGTACGGATGGTTGTTAGAGAACAACTAGCACTGAGCGTGACCATACAAGAGATCACTTGGATTTCTATTCAATCGTCAGTGATTGTCTCGATGCTGTAGTTGTGTCTGTCTTTTGACTTGAGATAGCACTACTGCTCGTAGTGAGGCTGCTGGAGTTTGATTGACACATAAACATGAATCTCAATGACTCTTGTAGTGGATATTGACGACAGTTGGTCCACTGTAGGAGTAGGATGCGCATCAAGATAGGATCTATCAACCTTGATAGAGAGGAATAGTTCTATGAGATTTGAGAGGCTAAGTCCAAAAATCTGTGGCCACAGTAGAGTGATTGATGGAAAGGAGTTTTCATAAACATTATATCTGAACTTGAGCTAATCAATCTATCATATAACTGATGTTGAGGTTTGATAATTTATCCATGACCTGCCATCTAGTCGGACTCATGATAGAGGGACTGAATCACACGTTAACTACACCTAGAGATTATTTCAGTTCTACTGAGTTGCCACTACATACTACTAGATGTCACTAGTGGATTGTGAGAGCTCACTAGATTATTCCGAATCGACAATCTTTACTGAGTTAAAGTGGAATTATTCGATCCATTGAAAAGAGTTTCAATGATATAATGATAGAGATCATTGTATATCTCACTACCAGATAGAATTGAACCTATGGGCCACACAACAAAAGAATTAGGTCTGGAATAAGAAATTGAGCTTATGAAATGTCAATTGGGTTTAAGAAACCATTGGATTCATGGTAACCTTGCTAGCACATAGTTGGACCCAATTTCTCTTTCCGTTGGATTACTTATTTGATAAGTTAATTCTAACTTAATTACCTACTAATTACCTACATGAATAAGATTCATGAGACTCCAATTATTAGGTGTCTAAGGTTATGGATCACATAAATTAAGGGTCAAGTCTCTTATGAATCTCCTTGATAATTATTATGGGGCGCCACTTTGAATTGTTCAATTTGGCGTGTCCATTGATTAGAGGCCTTTAGTTCTCATATGGGATGTCTCTTGGATGCAAAATAGGATGTCTAATTATGGGTGCAAGAGCTCCAATAGTTGCGCCTAATGGACTTCCTAATGTAAGTTAGATAACTTAAGTTAATAGGAATCCTAATCAAGTAGACTTGTATTATATGATTGAATAGGATTCAATCTTTTGCCTATAAAAGGAACCTCCCCTAAATCCTAAGATCACCCAAGCCAGCCCCTCTCCACCCCAACAGAACCTCCCACGCCCTCTCTTCCTCCCTTTTTCTCTTCTCCTTAGACGTCCCCACGCCATACTACTTGGGACCCGCGTCCCAATTTTGCACACACCCAAAGCGTTGGGCGGCCTTCATCTGCTGGTTGTTGGTCTCTTATAGCACTACAAGGCAAGGAGAAAGACTAAGAGGAAGAGAAGATAAGGATCAAAGAGAAAGATCAAATGTTGATCGCGATCTAGGCTTCGTTCAGATTCAGCAAGCTGAATTTTGGAGAATTAAAATTCATATCTTAAAGAGCTATTCCAGGCTGATTCCGAGTGGATACTCATAGAGGCCGGATATTTGTGCGGCTAACAGAAAGCCTCGTCTCTTCCAGATCCAGATTTGAATAAAGGGATTGCGAAAAAGGTATGTGATTTGATCACAATTTAAATTTCAGCATATATCAATTTCAACATATGAAATAGATCCATGTAGTTTTATGTTTTTATATATGCAAAATTCAGATTAAAATTATTTTAATCTTATTCTCCGCTACGGTGTTTAAAAAATTAAATTTTTGAAATATACATGCATGCTTCAAACCCCAAATTCTAACATATACTACTTAATACATACCACTGTACCACACCAGCCCAAAACCGGTACACAGCACACACACAAACACACCCCTTACTTCTTCCTCAGTTGCTCATTTCAGGTGCCAGCTTGTGCCAACGAAGCACCATGGTACATACATGTCAGTCTTCTTCTTTTTGGTTGCTCATTTCAAGTGCTGACTTGTGCCAACCCAGTACCAAAGCACATACATACTAATCTGAGGTCATTATGAGCCCATACCTTAATGTTTAAGTCCTTGGGTGTGACCTTACTGAACAAGTGAACATGAACAAGGGAACTGGCTCTAGAGGATTTCATGAAATTTGGGTTCATCAACGAAAATATTATACGCAACAATGGGAAATGGAAATAATTTTGCCAACTTTCCAAGCTCATTAATGACATAGCAACTAAAGAAGTCAAAAAGAATTTTCCAAAGAAAAAAGGCATAAAATCAGATGAAAACTGGTAAAAATTATTCATGATAGGAAACCTGAAATTTCAAGGATAGACAATCTAAATTGTATTGCTGCTTGCATTTGTAACTCATTCACAGCTATATAAATGCAATAGATTTCTCATTACGTTGAACAGGTCCAATAATCCTTTCTCATACCCCTTTCTTTCTCAGTGAATTTGTTGAATCAAATTGACGAATGACCTGCTTCAAAAGACCACGCTTGGAATCTAATAGAACCTTCCTTCCAGCTTGCACTTTTGAGATGTTCACAAGTATCGAAGCGACATGCTCAAAGGTATCTTCAGCTATAGAAAAAGTTTAAAGTAACAAGGTCAAAGTTTGATTAGCACAAACAAGACGTTAGAATAAAATGAAGATAATTGATGTAGGTGATCCCTTGCTCACTAGCTCACTTAAAATGGAGTACATAAATGTGATATGATAGCTGCAACAGATAAAGTGTGAGAATAACTTCATAATCAGTGAAATCATAGAATGAGCTAGAAATCAGGACTAAACTCAAGGTAAAGAGTTCCATAATTCAGTACTTAGGCCTTGTTTGCTTCCTGAATAAATTTCACGCAAATATCTGAATAACTTCATTAAAAAGGTACTTATATATCAGTATCCAGATAAAATTATTTGGCCCCTACCATCCAAATATTTTCAACCTCATAAGCCGAACAAGTACCAAGAAGGCACTCTATTCAAGTGCATGACAAGTGTTTAGCTGAATAAAGCTAAAAAAGTGGACTTTATTCAGTTTTATTCAGGAAAAATTCATAGCCTTAATATTACATATGCACAAGAAATGATAACATTTTATATCTCCAAAGAAGATTCAAAATAGAGAGCTAGTCTCCGATTCCCATCTTGAGATTTTTTTTTTCTTTTTTTCTTTTGGTTCTCTCAAGATTAAGTCATCAACGAACAACTAGATTGTTACATATTGTATATATCCATAACATAAACTAATACTGTCAAAATCCATCAGTAGCAACAAAACAACCACGAAGAAGAAGAGACCCATAATACTTGGTACATGTAATCAGGATTTTAATCCCATGGGACAAAGGTGTCTTGGTTTCTCCATGGAACGGGATGCCCCGCAGTCCCGTCTCGTCCCAACAGCAGTCCCAATTATGCATCCTGACAGATATCCTCTATCTTTCTTTCCTTCTTCTTCCCTTTCTTTCTTTCTTTTTTTCTTTCTTTCTTTCTTCCTCCTTTTCTTTCTTTTCCTCTAACTTCCTTTCTTTCCTTTCCTTTTTCTTTCTTTTTCTTCTCCCTTCCTTTTTTTCATTTTTCTTCTTTCCTTTCATTTTTCCCTTTTCTTCATCTTTTCTTCCTTTCCTTATTTCCTCTTTCTTCTTTTCTTTCTACATGGATAGGTTTTGGAGTCTCGAATCCGTCCTCGTCTCGTTTTCTCACATGAACGAGACAGGATGGCTGGAACACCCTCCATCCCATCGGGACATCAAACCTTGCATGTAATAAATGGCATATTTCATATTTCGTCAAAATAAAACACATAACTTCCTAAGACCATGATGCAACAGTAAAATTAAAAATCTCACTGACATCCCAATAATAACATGCCAACAAAGACAACATACCTGTTGACTCAACAGAAGATGACCTACAGAATGATCTAACAAGCTTCGAGATGTACAACCCTTCCATCTTATCATCCCCAACCTAAACAGGAGTACATTGTGCTTCAGTATATTCTACAAAGAAATATTGCATGTGGAATGCTGTGTGTGAATGTTTTGTGCCAGTTCAACAAAACTTCAGGGACTTGCAGAAAAGAAACACAATAAATTATAATATTAAAAAATAAAGAAAAACATACTAAACAGTAGAATTCATCAAACCTAGACCTGAGTTGCAATCTCCATTAATGAAAAATATCAGCAAATATAACTTCAAATGGGAAAGAAATTATCAGTGCACTAAAAAAAAAGAGTAAAATGCTGAAAGGCTCATGAATAATCCTAAAACCATGTTTTCATTAGCTGATCATAACAATTTCTATTTTTTACTGCTAATGCATATGTACTTAGCCCTCAATGTAGAGTACTTCCCTCCCCCCCCAACTCCCATAAATAAGAAAAAGGAAAAAAAAAAAAGATTAGTTGCATGGAATGCCATACGGCCCCGTACTGTCCGATATGGAGCATACCGTACTATACCAGTCTCGTATCGATATGCCATTTCGGAGCATATCGATACTATCATTTCGTACCAAACCACGTACTGACATTGCAGCAGAATTTTACCAATACAAGATACGATACCGAGACGACAAACCTTGATTAGTTGTGTGCTAAGTCAAGACAGCTAAAAATTATTCCATTACTAAAACTCAATGGAAATAGGTCCAAACAAGAAGGGTCACAACTAAAAGAATTTGAAACAAGTGATGAGAATTATCTTTTATTTTTCTTTAGTAAAAGAAAAGAAAGAAAGCAAAAGAAGACTCAATATAGAACAACAATATTCTATATTCAAAGATGTTAGCATTCACCTATTAAATTTCCTTAAAGATTAAAGTATCCTTATAAATAGAATGCCTTACAATCCTCCATTTCGTAATTCAAGTGATGCAATCAATATTTCTCATCAACCCCTGGTGGACTTGTAAAAATGAATGTGCATACATCTTTCTCATGTTCTTTGGCATAAATATTTGATTCAAGTTCTTGGACTTAATTCTTATATGTTCAAATCATCTTAGCATTTTTTTTTATGTCTTTATCATCTTCTATCCAATGTAATTTCTTAGAACATGAACTTTTTTCATGTATCTCCACTCAGCACCAAGAGAGAGGGGGAGGGAGAGGGAGAGAGAGAGGGAGGGAGAGGGAGAGAGAGAGGAAAGGAAAGGAAAGGAAAGGAAAGAAGCTTATAATCTTGGTTGTAGAGCACCTTCTAATTCCAATTTGAGTACTTAACTGAAAAGAGCTACTACGATAATTTTAAAAAATAAAATTATTGATTTGCTAAATATAGAAAAGTTAAGATAGCGCATAATAAAGCATCTTTCTACATGAGTTTTCTGAATCATGCATGCTATGGCTATGTGGTAACCTAAAAACATATACACTAGATGGAGGTCCTACATTGCAGGCATCAAATAAAAAAACATTTATACATGAACTTCTTGAAATATTTTGACATTAAATGCAAATCCATGTGAAACAATATGTTAGGAGCCAAATCAAACAAATCTTTTCCACTTCATATTACTAAAACAAGTTATACCGATTTTTTGTTATATAATTAGAGACTCCAAAACCAAATCAAATAAAATAAGATTCCAAAACAAAAGCCACTCTTAACAATCTTCATAGTTAATCAGCCGATTCAACATCTTCCGCTACACATCATCGATCAAAAGCCCTTCATAGTTAATCCAATTACCCAAAATTTCAGTCTTCAGAAATAGCCCACTCTCTTCTTCCAAACAGAAGCTAATTTGTTTAGGAAAAAAATAACCGACCACTGGACGACCAAAACTAATCAATCAAAGTTGGGGGAAAAAGGTAATATCAATAAAGAGCAAACAATACTGCTAAAAATTGGATTTTTATTCGTGGAACTCGAGAGTAGTACCTGAACGAGGGCGGCGCTGCCAGAGTCCAGCTGGGTGAGATTGGCGAGGAGCATGATGAGGAGCCGAGAGACTTTTTGATCGGAGTTCTTGTAGAGCATGTCCATGGCGGTAGGGACAGCACCAAGGGAGACGAGCTTGTCGGCGAGGGTAGGGTTCTGTGAGAGGTTGATCAGGGCTTCGGCGGCGGGAACCGACAGCTCCGGGGGGTCGCGGAGGAGGCGGGAGAGGGCGGGCAGGGCGACGTCAGCGCGGGCGGCGAGGGGGACGAGGCCCTCGTCGGAGCCCGTCAGGCCCCGAACAATGTCCACCGCCGCCTTCTTCACCTGGACCAATTATACTCATTAGAAAGCTTGGAGACAGAGAAAGAGGGGGGGATAGAGAGAGAGAGTACTTGGGGGGAAGGGGTGGAGAGGAAGCCGAGGAGTTCGTCGAGCTCGGTGGCCATGGGGGTATCCGGAGAGGAGAGGGAAAGCGGCGGCTGGAGGTCTCCAACTCGAAGCCTTCAAGAAAGTATTGGGAAATTGAATTCTTTTAATACTAGGATTTAATATTTTGTTTCGAACTTTCACGCAGGGGAAACGGAATAATTCCGTTTTTATTTAATTTATTTTTCGTTTAATTTAAAAAATTCAGAAAAAAATTACGCTTTCCCTGAGATTTTAACAATTGATAACGCCTGGTGCAAGTCCAGTCTTTTCCGCTGAATCCTAGCTACGCAAATGGGCGTTGCAGCTTAACGCAATATCTGATCTCTGGTAAACCCATTCAACATTTACTTTTTATATCTTGTTTCTATAGATCTTGACCAAGATTTTTCCTTGTTCCTGTTGTTTATTATCGATTTCATTTTATTGGTTAACAGTTGGAAAACTACATTAGCCTGTTTTCCGCTTGAACAATATAGATGCAATTGTTAGGTGGATGTCTGGCCAGGACACCACCTCTCAAAATCTTTTCAGTACCACGCGATGCAGCAGGAAGAAAGAAGAAACAAAACAAAAAGAAAGCAATCAAAATACGTGGATCAACCACAAAAGGGCTCGTCTCCACGGGACATGCAAACTTCACTATGAAAAGAAAATTTTATAAGAGCAGACCTCACCCTCAACCTTTGTACATCCAATTCTCTCTCACCTGAAGTTTCCTTCACAAAAACTCTCTCTCTCTTGGAGACCCCCTGAACCCCTGAAGAGCCTGGCGACCACTGTCCAGAAGCCTCCTGCTCCTTCTCTCACAGTGCTCTCGCCTCTCTCTCTCTTCTCGGATTCGTACGGTGCGAGAAAACCAACCACACCCCTCTCTGTTACCGATCAGCCCTATTTAAAGGGTTAAACACGGTTTAAAACCTAATTAGAGAAGGATCAAGAGTACTAAGCAAAGCCAGATAACCCCTGGACCGTCGGATCAAGATCGGGAGCCACCCACGCCCTCAGATCGCGCTCCGGTCGATGGAATAGTGCCGTGGACAGCGAGAAACGCATGGGAAACGCCCACGCAGTCCACAGGCCCCGCCGTGGACCGCCCGGTCCACGGTGGACTGGGGCAAAGGGGCCGCGGGCCTGGGTCGCGCGTCCCGCGCAGACCTGGCTCACGCATCCCACGCGCCGCCGCCTGCGGCCGCACGGCTGCCGCCCGCCGCCGGTCGCCGGCAGTCCTCCGCCGCCTTGATTCTCGTACCAACTTCAAAAGCTCGTAGCTCCTCCATCCGAGCTCCGTTTCAGGTGATCTTGGTCTCATTGGACTCCGTTTTTCGCTGCGAACCTCGCTGTGGACTCAATGTGGGCTGAATCTCGAAACGTCAAATCCTAACAATCTCCACCTCGACTCGATATTCTGTCTCCTCCAAACTTCGAGAGCTTCTGGATCCCCTCGCCCCCATGCCCTGGGGCAATCGCCTGCTAATCATGGATGGGCAAACATGGGAGTCGAGCCAGGCTGCTCGATCCCATCTCCGTCATATGCTGTGCTCCTCCTGACCTGAGACCTGCTCGGGGCATCGTCCTGCGGCAATAGGAATCTCACCTTGCGATGTCGCCTCTCGTCCTCCAGAGTCTCCTGTCTCGTGCCCGATCCGCCTCCTGGAGCTCCACCTCGTTTTGGGCTCCACCTGGCTCCCGAAGCTCCACCTCGCACTGGGCTCCCTGCCAGGTAATAATGTCCTTTGCTCTCCTTCTTCCCCTCCAGCACAATCCTATCGCCGCGTAGCACCCTCAGGATTCCTCCACCAGCTACCGTCCTGTAGCTTCTCGAATCCAGTCTGCTAAGTGAGATAAGATTTCGTCTGAAATCGGGTATGTATCGGACCTCTCCCAATCTCCTCACTGCACTGTCATGTGTCCTCCAGCTGACCGTCCCAATGCCTCTGATCGCACAGCTCAATCCATCCAGCAGATATACAGTGCCCTCACTGTTCTCCAGGGAGTCAAGCTGCTCCTCTCTGCAACATACATGATAGGGGCATGCAGAATCTAATATCCACTGCTGGGAAGAAGTAGATACCTCGTCAGATATCTCCAGGACATCTCCATCTGAATCGCTGCCGGCCATCGCTACAGCAGCCACCGTCCGATTTTTAAGTTGAGGACAATCTCTAGCTAGATGCCCCAACTCCTCACACCGGTAACACCTGATTTTGCTCAAGTCCCTCCTGGACTTGGATCGCCCTCGTTACGATCTCCTGTCGCTTCGTCTACCACCTCCTGCTCCTCCAAAAGCCACCAAAGCTGAGCTACCGCCACCTGAGCTCGAAGCTAGGTTCTCCCTCCTGAGAACCTCGTTCTGGATTATCGCCGCGGTGACCTCGTCCATCTTGCTAGTGCTCTTCCCCACTAGAAGAGCAGTCATCAAGGACTCGTACAAAGGGGGAAGCGACGCCAGCAAAACCAGCGCCCTAGTCTTCTCCTCAACATTCTCACCAATGCTGAGGAGGTCGATGAGGATCTTCTGGAAGTGGCTCAAATGCTCCTGCACGCTCTGTCCCTCAGTCATCCGCAGTTGGTAAAACTGCCTCCAGAGGAAAAGAGTGTTGGTGAGAGACTTCGCCATGTACAACTCCTCGAGCTTCGACCACAGCACCGTCGGGGAAGTCTCGCGCAGCACATGGATCACTACCTCATCCGCCAGGTACATGCGGATGGTACTCACCGCCTGCATCTGTAGCCATTTCCAATCCCGCACCTCCATGGTGGTCGGCTTCTCATCGTACAAGAGAGCATCGATCAACCCCTGTTGGATGAGTACGTCCTTCACCCTTGCCTGCCACAAGGAGAAATTGCTCTTACCATCGAACTTGTTGATCTCCATCTTGATTGTTCCTGTTTTCTCCATCTTCAGTCTTGCTCACCACCGCTGCAATCTGCGTCCTTGTACCGCCTTGCTCTGATACCACTTGTTGGGTGGATGTCTGGCCAGGACACCACCTCTCAAAATTTTTTCAGTACCACGCGATGCAGCAGGAAGAAAGAAGAAACAAAACAAAAAGAAAACAATCAAAATACGTGGATCAGCCACAAAAGGGCTCGCCTCCACGGGGCATGCAAACTTCACTATGAAAAAAAAAATTTACAAGAGGAGACCTCACCCTCAACCCTTGTACACTCAATTCTCTCTCACCTGAAGTTTCCTTCACAAAAGCGCTCTCTCTCTTGGAGACCCCCTAAACCCCTGAAGAGCCTGGCGACCGCTGTCCAGAAGCCTCCTGCTCCTTCTCTCACAGCGCTCTCGCCTCTCTCTCTCTTCTCAGATTCGTACGGTGCGAGAAAACCAACCACACCCCTCTCTGTTACCGATCAGCCCTATTTAAAGGGTTAAACACGGTTTAAAACCTAATTAGAGAAGGATCAGGAGTCCTAAACAAAGCCAGATAACTCCTGGACCGTCGGATCAAGACCGGGAGCCACCCACGCCCTCAGATCGCGCTCCGGTCCATAGAATAGTTCTGTGGACCACGAGAAATGCGTGGAAAATACCCATGCGGTCCACAGGCCCCGCCGTGGACCGCCCGGTCCACGGTGGACCGGGGCAAAGGGGCCGCGGGCCTGTGTCGCGCGTCCCGCGCGGGCCTGGGTTGCGCGTCCCGCACGGGCCTGGGTCGTGCGTCCCGCCCGCCGCCGCCTGCGACCTCGCCGCTGCCGCCCGCCACCGGTCGCCGGCGATCCTCCGCCGCCTCGATTCTCATGCCGACTTCAAAAGCTCGTATCTCCTCCATCCGAGCTCCGTTTCAGGTGACTTGGTCTCATTAGACTCCGTTTTTCGCCGCGAACCTCACTGTGGGCTCAATGTGGGCTGAATCTCGAGGTGTCAAATTCTAACAGTAATAATATTAGAATAATTAATATTCTTATTTTAAAATTCATGACTGCTGATGCTGCCATGTCATGCAAATGGGTGCTCTTGCTGGTCACCTAAGCTTTGTCATGCAAAAACTAAGACCAATGCATCTGGGAGCTGGCCTTGGCCAATGTGGTAGACCGACCTACGAGGGCTCGCCATATAGCCAAAGATTAAGTATTTAAAACCCATCATGTGGCCAATCCAAAAATTGCACAAAGAGTTTTTTATATTTTTTTAAAAAATATATAAACATCCCATCAATTTTGATCTAATTTTATTTACATTTTTTATATTTTAAAAAATAATAAATTAATCTTTCTAGTTACCGATATATTTCAATACAAACTAGTTGTTTATTTACTAACAAATGATGTTAGTTTTTTCTCTCAATGAATAAAAATACTCCTCACTCATATGAAAAGGGTCATGGTAAAGAAGACATGAAAATAGAAGAAGCCATTATAGAGGAGGATAGAGTTGTAGAGGTCAGTGTGGAGAGGAGGATGGCGTCGAAGGCCTCATGAATAGAATTGGAGAGGGAGAGGGTGAAGAGGAAGGGGAGGAAAAAGTGGCTACTGGCAATGAATGGATGAAGGTGGAGGGAATACCGTGGAGGGAGAGGGCTCATAGATGGCCTTGAAGAAAGTGGATGACAATAAAGAGAAGAAGATTAGGAGGGGAGAAAAAAAGGATAGATTATCGGTGAGAAGGGATGGAGGTGAAGAGGGCCGTCGTAGAGGGATAGGTCTCATGAGCAGCTTAAAGAAGGAGAATGATGAGGAGGAGAAATGGATGAAAAAAAGGAAGAAGGAGATGGATGGGTCACCGACAAAGTATGATCAGAGGTGGAGGGAGCCATCGTGGAGAGAAAGGGCTCATTGATGAGGTTGAAGGAGGATGCGAGAAGAAGTAGGTAAGAAAGAGAAGTGGGTGAGGAAGGGGAGGAAGGAGAAGGATGAGGGAGAAAGAGAGATGCCGCGATGGAAGAGGAGGGGATTAATTGGAGAGGGAGGAGGGAAGAAACAGAAATAATGGTATTTTCATCATTTTATAAAATAATAGTATCATGTGATGATCACATGATATTATTCTGTTAATGAAGATAGATAGCTAAACCATATTAAAAAGGCCAGTTTGATTCTTTTTAAGCACAAGGAGTGTAAGTAAAATTGGACTAAAGTTGAGGGGTGTTCCAATAATTTTTTCTATTTTAAACTATCATCCCCCAACTAGTAGCAGTTTGGCCATAATCATAAACTATTTTCAAATAAATGCAATACACAGGCAATTCGTACAGTCGAGAAGCATAAGCATGATTCATGAACGTGTTAGATTTCTTATGATTAATATGCAGTGAAAGAATAAAAATAATTTTTAGATTAATCACACAAGATCTCATCTCGAATTAATCAGAACCCTTCATAGTTTTAAGATTAAGATTAAAGAGAAGAAAGATCAAATCTTCACTTTTGTGAAAGTAGATCTAAACTACAATCTGATGATCATGGATGCCTTCTTGATCTTTTTGAAGCCATACAAGTGTCCGAACTTTATAGATATCCATACGAGATTTTGATCTGATCAAAGATGTATGATCTCATCAAGGTACTAGCTCCTTTATAGAAATCATTCTTCTGATAGTGGATTTTTTTTTTTATTTGCTGAAAATCATTCTCAAAGATTTTAGCCTTTTCCATTTACAAAATCACACTTTGCATAGGAATGGATCCAGGACTTTCTCAACCTTTCTTAATTTCTTTTGGCTTACACCCACCCTAAGGCATGAAACCCTTTTCACGTCAAGGTTGAGATGAAACATTGAGGGACGTGAGAAGTCTAGGCGTGAGATAAAATCTATTATTTTGGCGAGAGAGATAGATTTCTTAATGTTAAATCTTTGATGCAACCTTTTATTGGCGTGGACTCTTTCATGCACAAGACTCCTCCACGCACAAGACTCTAGAGCTTGAGATCTATAAGGAAAGTTGTGAGGAAGTTTTTGGAGCACCAAACACTTTGACGCCAATCTTTCTTATGGTGTGTGTGAGGCATGAAGATTGAAACACTTTCACGTTAATATATTTTGGGCATAGGAATAGATAGCACCAACTCTAATAAAGAGTTCTTCTATATATCAATCACATTAATGGATCAAAATTTGATGGATCAACCATTTGACCATTCAAAGTTTATTAGGAGTCCTGTTGCTTTGGGATTTGATTATGTCAACTCTTTGATATTGTCAAACCTTTGATTTATCAATCTTTGATATATCAACTCAAATCCAACCATTTGATCAAACATAACTTCTTATAGATGTGACCTCATAGGTTCTATTCTGTCTAGTAGTGAGATATATTATGATCTTTATTAACAACATCATTGAAACTTCTTTCAATAGATTGGAATAATTCCAACTCATCCAATAAAAATTATTAACCATCAAGATAATTCTTCTGAATCTCACAATCCACCAGTGATGTCTAGCAGTATGTAATGACATTCTAGTAGGATGGAATGGATAAACTTCTTGGTGCTGTTACCGTATGATCCAATCTTTTTATCGAAAGTTTCGACTAGATGGAGGTTATGGAATTATTCATCAAACCCCATCTCTATCATACGTCTAATTTATTCAACTCGAATTTTTGATATAAAAATAATAAAAAAAAATTTCACTATTCACACTATCCTAATCAAGATTTTCTGAACTCAGTCTCAGAAATTACATAAGACCATCTTTCTTATCTACTAAGAGTGATAGATTCTATATAGGTGCATATGTTACTCCTACAATGAATCTACTGCAGCCAACATGTACTGCAAGGATCCATATGGCTAAAGATCAAGTGTATGTATAGTCAAACTATAGTAATTCTATTGTGAATAGTCAAGATAATGCAGATTTAAGAACTAATCATACTACTATAATATCGAGCAAATCACTGATGAATGAGTAGATATCTAAGTAACTAATCGTATTGGTCACGTTTGGTACCTTTATTCTCTAACAACTATTTACACTCTCGCTCTAATATCCCCATATTGTAGATCCGAGACTCGTCTATCCTAAAAAAAATGATCCGTACACCAATCTCATTGGATCTATCATCATCCCCATGATGATCCATTGATCGAAAGTGTTTAAAAATTAATCATCAATGACACGTGCTTCAAATTCTTAACCTTGAGAATATGTATCATCATCTTATTAATTTTTTAAATGATTTATGGACACATACACAATATGAATAGAAATAAAAATTTAATTTTATATATAAAAAAATTAAATATAAAATTATGTCCTAGAATAAATATATGTATCAGTTTGATTGATTTTTAAGACATATATCTAACAATCTCTCACTTGTACTGAAGCCAATCAATCATATACCTAAGTCTTATCTTTTCAAGATGTACTTCAATCTTCTATTGGTTAAGTTGTTTAGTCAGTAGGTCTGTTATGTTATCTATGGAGTCTACTCTCTGCATCTCGATATACTTTTTCTCAAGGTAGTCGAGTATAATATGAAATCATTGCTCTATGTGCTTAGACTTCTGATGAGATCTAGACTTTTTAACTAGAGCTATAGTATTATTATTGTTGCAATATAGTGTTATGGCATCTGATGATATTACACTCAATTTTGTAACAAACTTTTTGAACCAAAAGGCTTCTTTTCTAGCTTCAGAAGGATGATGTGCTCAACTTCCATGGTGAAATCTGTAATGATCAATTGTTTGAAACTCTTCCAATTCACTAAACCTCTGTTGCATAAGAAAATATACTCTAATATAGATTTTATATCGTGAACATCTGACATAAAATCTGAATCGATGAATCTTTATACCTTCAGCTCTTCTTCTCATCCAAAGGTCAAAAACATATTTTAGTCCTTCTCAAATAATTAAAAATATTCTTCACAGCTGTCCAGTACTCCTCTCTAAGATTCAATTGATATCTGCTTAAGATACTCACCACAAGAGCTATATTAGATCGTATACACAACATGACATACATGTGGCTCCCTATAGCCGAAGCATAAGAGATCTTGCTTATGTACTGAATCTCTTCAGATACATTGGGACATATCTTTTTGGAGAGATGAATCTCATGCCTAAGGGGTAGAAGTCTCCTCTTGAAGTTTTTCTTACTGAACCTCTTCAGCACCTTTTCTATGTACATCTTCTATAAGAGGCCTAATATCCTTCGAGATTTATCTCTATAGACCTTCATTACTAAAATGTAGGATACTTTTTCAAGATCTTTCAAGAAAAAAGTTTTAGACAACCACTATTTAACTGAAGTCAGTATGAAAATATCATTTTCAATCAAAAGGATATCATCCACATATAATACAAGAAATGTGATAGCTCTCCTATTTATCTTCTTATAAACACATGGCTTCTTCTCGTTCTTGATGAAATTAAATAATTTGATTACATCATTGAAATGAATATTCCAACTTTGAGATGCTTGCTTCAGTTCATATATAGACCTTTGCAGCTTGCATACCTTATGACTTTCATTACTGAAAGTGAAATCTAGAGACTACTCTATACACATATCTTTCTTAAAATATTCATTTAGGAAGATAATTTTACATCTATCTGTCAAATCTCATAATCATTATATGTCGTAATAGCAAGTAGTGTCCTAATGGACTTTAGTATAGCCACAGGCAAAAAAATTTTCTGATAGTCAATACTTTCGTGTTGACTATAATCTTTCACCACGAGCCCTGCTTTATAGATCTTGACCTTTTCATCCAAACCTATCTCCCTTTTGTAGATCTATTTACATCCAATAGGTACTATACCTTCTTAGTGAATTCAATAGATCCCAGACTTGGTTGGAATGTATCAAGTCAATTTTTAACTTTATGATTTTCAACCACTTCTCAGAAATCAATATCTGACATTACCTCATTATAAGTTTTAGGATCATCTCCATATTCTATATCTTTCATGAGAAATATTTCCTCTACTTCCTCTGTCAGAATACTTAAGTATTAGTAAACACTTAAATTAAGTCACTAAAAGTACTTAATTTTATTTAATTGCTCCTTATTTATTAAGAATTTGATGTTCTCTAGTTTATTTTGCAGATAATGATAGATTAAAATTAATTAATTTGATTAACTAAATTATTATTCTATTTTTAAAATCGAATCGATCTTATCGATTTTATAAAAAACTAAATCAAAATCGAATCGATTAGATTAGTCAACTGGTTAACCGATCTCACCAGTTTGATTTTTTGATTTTTTTTCTATGTAAAACCTGTTTCAAATTGCAAATAAGTGACATAAAAGGTCAGTAAATAATAAATACTCAAAACTATCAAATACAATCTTAATTATCAAATAAAATACACAACAACGAAGTTTCAATTATCCAATACATCTAAAATATTATAAAAACTAAGTTTTTAAACATCACATGAGCACAAGTTATTAATCATAACTCTAAATAAGATTCCATATTATCTTTCTATCATAAGTCACTTCAAAATGGAAGCCATCCAATAAAGCTTGATAAATCTACAAAATAAAAAAGATAAAATATAAGTTAAAATTTATACAATATAATAAAATAAATAAATAATAATATTATTAATAAATTTATTAGAAGCTTACAATATTATCTTCAAATGCAATACTTAGTCATCAATGGTGATAACATGATGTTCGTCCATTATACATGATGCATCTAAAGAAAAACAAGACACATACACATAAAAACATAATAATGAATATCAAATTTATTCAAAAAATAGTTTAAGGCCTTATCTGAATCCATTGACTCCGCATCATCTATGATTTGCTCTATATAAAAAGGATCACATGCTCTTCGCAACCAATCTTGTCCATAAACAAGAGCCTCTACCATTCTTGGCATTAGAGAGCTATGAAATAGATCAAGCACACAACCTCCAGTACTAAAAGCGGATTCTGAAGCAATGATTGATATTGGGATAGCCAACACATCATGAGCCATAGATGCAAGGATTTGATACTTGGAAGAATTAACTTTCCACCAATTAAACACATCAAAGAATTTATTCTTACGATCTTCACACTCCTCTCCTAAATATTTATCCAACTCATTTTTGCTCTCTGCATTTTTTAGCCAATTTGCTGCTTTGTATACAATGAATCCACGAAATCTGCAACATCTTCTACATGATCAACCTCCATCTTATATATTTCTTGAGATTGAATACTTGATTGCACATTAGAAGATGATTGTGTAGCACTATAGAAATCAAACAAAAAATTTAAAACTTATTGTACTTTATCCAGTAATTTTTTTGCCTTTTCAAGTTCATATGATTCACTAATTATCCAATTCACATATTGTAACTTGTAACAAGGATCAACAACCACAGCAATGAACAATAAAAGATTGATGTTATCAATATTTGCCCAATATTTGTCATGCTTTCTCTTCATTTTGGAAGCCATCAAACTTGTACAAATGTCTTTGGAAGTGTACCTCCTAGAGATGATCATTCCGATGCCAAAAATTTTTTTATGTACTCATTACTAGTGATATAATGTGAGCCAGATAATTTAGTAGTGACATCATAAAAGATTTTAAGGAATGGTAGCAAGTTGCATGCATAATCCCAATCACTTTCATTAGGCATCTCAATGTTGTTTTTATTTTTGACAATATTAGTAAGTTCCTCCACATATTTAGAATCTTGACTCTCCAATAGCTCAAATGCTTTCTAAAATTTGAGAGTTGTCTCTAATATTAAGAAAGTAGAGTTCTATCTTGTTTCTATATCCAGGCAAACCATGCTCTTACATTCTATTTTTTCTTTTTCCACATAATTTTTAAACCTTTGCAACCTAGCCAAAGAGGATCTAATATATTTCACTGCATTACGAATTCTAACAATAGAATCATCCATCTCTGATAATCCATCTCTAACAACCAAGCTTAGTATATATGCAGCACACCTTATGTGTAAGAACTTATCCTTTGAGACAGTCTCTTTCCAACTATTAAGTCTTCTTTTCAAATATTGAATTTTCACATCATTTGAGTTAGCGCTATCTACTGTTATTATCATCACCCTATCAATTCTCCAATCAAGCAAACAACTCTCAACTTCTCTCCCAATTACTTCACCCGAATGTCCAGAAATTTGACAAAAGTTTAAGATCTTTTTATGCAACTTTCAATTATCATCAATAAAGGGAGCAGTGAGACCCATATAATTAAGATTTTGTACAAAAGTCTATATATCTGTGGTGAGACAAATTCCAGAAGATAATTTTTTTAAAAAGTTCTTCAACTTCTTCTTCTCATCCCAAAAAAGATTATAACAATCTTTAGAA
Organism: Elaeis guineensis; assembly: GCF_000442705.2. Classification (NCBI taxonomy): domain Eukaryota; kingdom Viridiplantae; phylum Streptophyta; class Magnoliopsida; order Arecales; family Arecaceae; genus Elaeis; species Elaeis guineensis. Next base: position 82,911,779 of record NC_025999.2, read on the forward strand.
AGTGTGCATCGTGAAGGGACTTCAAAATGTGGTTGCATGTCATTACAAAAATCATGAAATCTTTCATCTTCAACATACTTAAAGGGTAAGTCATCAATGATAATCATTCTAGTAAGTGACTTTCTGCATCTTTCTTGATCAAAAACCTAAGTAGCTAGTGTGTGTAGAGCTCCCCTCCTTTCTTACTATAGGTTGAAAAGATAAAGTCTTTTGCTTCTTATCGACTTGATTGTGTGGATAGTTTTTGCATCTACTCAAATGATTATTCAAACAACTAGTACCATTAGTAGGTGGACAAGCAAGATCCTTACTACAATAGTTGCATGTTGTCCTTTGCTCACTTAGATCTTCACAATCAATCTTGTTGAAGTGCTCCCACACCCAAGAAGATTTCTTTTTTCCACCATCTTTTGAAGGCTTAGACTTAGGAGGCTTTGCCAAATGGCCAATATCGAAGGGTGTAGGAATAGGATTGATATTAGGACTCTCCATCATTGATTTTGCATTATCACCAATACTTGATATCTATCAAGAAAAAAAAAAGATAAAGTCAAGTTAAATTTTTTAAAAAATAGAAATCAGATTCTATGGTCTCAACATGCTTAGAAAAAAAAATAGATTTCAAAAGTGAAGTCAAAGGATAAAAAAAATAAAAAAATAGACCTATTGGTGAGCATTAGAGACCTCCATGGATGCACAATCTCAGAGAAATTATATAATATTTTTAGAGTGAGAGAAAGGAGAAAGTGTATTGGGGATTTGGAGTTGGAGAGAGATGGAAGGGCCAATTACCCATTGGGGAGAGCCTGGACAAGGGGGGTGTGTGTGCATCACACGAGATAGGGAGATGAAGAGACAGGGACTCAGAGAGAGAGGGGGGAGGGGTTGTGTGGCTGCGTGCATGGCATACGATGCAGGGAGATGGAGAGATAAGGATTGAGAGTGAGAGAGAGAGAGAGTTTGAGAGATGCATCATTGCATTGGGCTATTGGGTATTGAGGGAGGGAATGTACTATGTATGCATGTTTTACAAGGAAGAGAGATGGAGATTGAAGGAGAACTATGCATCTTGGGAAAGGAAAAAAAGTTTGGGAATGAAAAAAATTTGCTGTGTATTAAAAGATAGATGGATTAGCTGATAGTTAAAAATAAAAATAATTAATATATTCACACACACGGTTCGGTTCGGTTGACTGATTGGTTTCAAAATCATGAAACCAAAATCGAACTGATTGATTTGGTAAATCAAAAAATTCGGATCGGTTCAGACATATTTTTCGGTTCGGTTTGATTTTTCAGTATTTTATGCTCACCTCTAACATGAGTTGAGGATGCGGCTTGTGGCAAGGCTTGAGTTGGACGCTCGTGGATGCGCGAGGGATGGAAAGTGTCGACATTGGGAGCTAAAGGCAAAAGTTGGGTGTGGCATTTCACGTGCAGAAACGCATGACGCAAGAGCTGGCTTCGTTGGTGGCATGAATGTGAAAGCATGGTGTGGGCTCTAGAGTTTCATGTGGAGAGGAAAAAGATGCAGGCCCACGAGCTTTGTGCGTGCTGGTTGGGTTTCAAATGTGGGCGCATGACTTTTTGGATGGGATCCAACAGAGAAAAAAAAGAAAGAAGGCGCTGTCTTCACATGGGCGCGAAAGCAGGCACCTGGGTGCGGCTTCGTGCGCGGTTTAAACAAACATGGGATGCTGGTTCAAATGCAGAAATGTGAGACACTGGTTCAAATGCTGAAACAGATGCGAGACTTAGTTGAAATGTGGAAACAGACATGTGACTGTTGGGATGCGGAGGCAAATGCGATGGGTTATTGAGATGCGAAGCGAACATGATCTTAAATGCATAATATGAAGTCTATAAAAGGAAGGCCATAGAAAATAAAAAGGGGATACCGAATATTTTATCATTTTATGCCACAAATAATGAGCTGGCCACCACTGTTCTCCATGTTTCCACCATTTTCCTCCGCATCTCACCTAGGCTAGCTATCTAAATGCCCAAAAGCCTCCATAATCATTACACGCCACCCCCTCTTCCATCTCCAAACCTCCAAACAACCAACCTAAAGCCCTCTTCTTCTCTATAAAAACCTCTCCTCCTGCTCTTGATCCCTACTCGAAGCCGTTGGAAGGAAGTTCTAAGAGTTTCAGGATGAAGAATTCAGCGAGAAGTATCCCTATGGCTGATTAGTTGTCATATCTCAGAAAATCGCTATAATCTTACTTAGACAGTATGCTTCTTTTTCAAATCTTTTGTATTTCTATCTTAATATGCAATAAAATCTATTTTGCTTGCATTTATTTTATATCTTTATTTTTCTTGCATAAAATTTTTATCTGGAATAGTTTATGACCCTTGGGATGAGTCATGATCTACGGATATGATTCGTGCTCTTAGGATAAATTATATTTAGATAAGATTTTTTATCTTTTATATCTAAGTAATTTTGATTAGCCTATAACTTTAAGGGATGGGCCATGATCCAAGGGTATAAACCGTATTCTCTAAGATAGGTTATATCTTTATTGATTAGATATCAATCCAAGGCATGTTAAGAAGAGTACCAGCTATCTAACAAGGAAGCAGTTGAGATCCTGAGAATCCATCCTTATATTTGATACCAATCTTAATTAGTTTTAATTTACTTGCCCTTTCAATTACTAGTTTTTAATCAATATTTATCCTGCTTTTAACTTAAATCTCAATCTCTCAAACGTAATTAACATGATTTTTATAGATACAATCTTGACTCATGCTATCTATATAGTAGTGAGTTAGTTTATTTTTGATACCTACGAGAGCGACAAATTTTGGCACCGTTGCCAGGGATCGTGGCATAGTTGCTTTTGAATCTAAAAAAAGAGAAAAATCTAAAAAAATTACTTTATTTGCTTTCTACCTTTTATTCTTAGTCTATTTTTAGTTTTTAGTACTTCCTAACTTGCCTAGTTTACTTAGTCAAACTTACATTCCTGCAAAATCAACAAAAAAAATCTCTACATTGACATCTCATAAGCCATTTAGGAAACTAGAGATCTAACCACAAAATCTAAAAACAAAAATAAACTAATCTTGATTGTGCGCTAATTACAAGCTTGGACATTTTGGTTTACCGCATTATATAGTCATAATATATCTTAAAGGCTAACCCATTAATGAGATAAGGTAGAGATTTTATCATCCTTTCTTAACACACAAACCACAATCTTCATCTTGCATACTCAAGCCTAACTTAAAATTAATTAGACGTTGACCACTAAGGTATTTAAGCTCACTGGAACAAGGCATCCGAAAGAGTTGGATCGGATCAAGATTGGCTAGTTAACTGATGTCTAGGAAAGGAGTTGAGAGACAAGAGTCCAAAGAAAGGTGGTTACTTAATTAGATCCATTGTGAAAGCACAGAGAACCTCCTACCGATCTTACCCTTATCTGACTAGTTAGCTAGTTGGTTTCTGACTTGGAGGGCTTCAAGGCGGTCCTGGTAGTTAGGAACTATCTAGATTTAGGGTAATCTAGAATAAAAGTTTGCTTGAGTAAGTGTTTGACAAATTTTTTTAAAAAAAATCTTAACTCTTCTGTTCTTAGATTAAGGACTCTTAGGCTCTTCTCTTTATATTTCTTTCACTCTTCTCTTACTTTTAAAAAAAATCTTATAAAAATTAGAATTTTCTATGTTTGCTCTAAGATATAATTGTAGGGTGTATGCTTGGTCATAGATCGTTACGATCAAAAATCCAATCTTTTGATCCAGAAATAGAAAGAATCCTTAGAGTCAACAGATATAGAAACATGTATCGAAATTAGAAGAATGATCCACCTAGGCAGTTGAAGGAGTACTTTACTCCTTCAACATGTACCTACTCTCCTTACATTCAGGTGCCTCCAGTTGAGGCAGTTCAATATGAAATCAAGTCTAGTGTTATTCAGATGCTCTCATCTTTTCATGGACTTGCCAACGAGGACCCATACAAATATCTTGATGAATTTTTTGAAATTTGTTCAATAGTTAAAATCCAAAATTTCTCTGACGATGCTCTTAGGCTGAAATTAATTTTCTTTTCATTGAAGGACAAAGTCAAATATTGACTAAACTTCTTAAATACCATAATAATTTTAACTTGGGATCAACTTCAGAGGAAATTTTTCAAAAAGTACTTCCTAATAGGAAAGACTAATCAAATCCGTAAGATCATAACTAGTTTTTCTCAGTTGGATGGAGAGATGTTTCATGAGATCTGGGAGAGATTAAAAGAACTAATTAGAAAATGCCCCCACCATGCTGTACCCAATGACAACTGATCCAATGCTTCTATGATGGTCTATCAGAGAAGCATCGGCAAATGGTTGATGCCTCTTGTCGTAGAACCTTCATGTTGAAAAATGAGCATGAAGTCTGATAGCTTTTTGAGATATTGAGCAAGAACTCGTTATATCACATGTCGGCTGCCTGTAGAGACCCTCCCATGATGGGACCTAAATGAGGTGAAATATATAAGGTAGGTCATTCTGTAGATATTTACAGTAAGATAGATGAACTATCTCAAAAACTTGACCGAATACTGCAAGTCGGGCACACCTCTTCCCAATCTACACAATTATAGGATGTTTGTATAATCTATTCAAGTCCTAGTCATTCGATAGAAGATTGTCCAGCAGCATACCAATTTTTTGAGCTTGTTCAGGAGCAAGCCCACCAAGCTCAAACCCAAATGGCTTCCAAATCAGAAAATGATCCGTACTCAAATACTTATAATCTGGGTTGGCGAAAAATTTTGAATTTTTTTTGAAGACCACAACCTGTGCCCAATCCAACCTCACACAAGCCCAATCACTAGGGGACACAGTTCAGAAATACGTCATACTCTCAGTATCTGAATGCCCCATAACCCCAACCCCCTCCTAGCAATCATAGTTCTGCCTTTAAAGAGAAAGTGTTGCAAGCACTAAAAGGGCTTGAGATGAACACCCAGCTCTTTCACTCCCACACTCAATCAATAGCCAAGCTAGAGACCCAAATTGATCAACTAGCCACTACTTTTAGTAGAAGAAAAAAAACTTCCAAGCTAGTCTATCAGCAACCCTAAAAGGTAGTATATGGCTGAGAGCTCTATTGGCCCAAGACTTTTTCCAAACATGCCAAGTCTGTCATTATCCTTAGAAGCAAGAAAATCATAAATCAACCTGAGATAACCCAACAACTAGAACAACTAATACCGGCCAAGTCAGAAAAGAAAAAATCTATAGAGAGGGAAGAACCTACTGATCTAGCACCTGCACCTAAGGCCCCATTCCCAAGTGCTTTAGAATCCACTCTGCCTCTTGACAAGAAGAGTGTAAAAATGAATGAAATGCTTGAATTATTTAAACAAGTCTAAATTAATTTATCCATTCTTGATGCTATTAAACAAGTCCCAATATATGCCAAATTTCTCAAAGATCTGTGCACACAAAATGAAGAACTAAGGCGCACACACCTAAGAAAGTCTACTTAATTGAAAGAGCCAGCTCCATCTTTCAACAGATAACCCCATCCAAACTTAAGAATCCTAGTACCCCAATCATATCCTATGTTATAGAGGACCGAGCCATTAAGAAAGCATTGTTAGATTTGGGTGCGAGTATTAATCTTCTTCTGGACTCTGTCTATGACCTATTTGGATTTGGAGAATTGAAACCTACAATAGTAACCCTACAATTAGCAGACCAATCAATTAAGATATTCCATGGAATGTTGGAAGATGTGTTGATTAAGGTAGATGAATTTTACTTTTTTGTAGACTTTCTAATATTAGATATGGAATCTGGTAGCAATCCCAGCCAAATACCTATCATCCTAGGTAGACTCTTCCTAGCGACTGCCAATACTTGCATAAACTGTAGATCCAAGGTTATGGATGTGTCTTTTGGGAATGAGAAGCTGAGGTTGAACATCCTTAATGCAGCTCAAAGACCACCCACTTTTTACCATGGTGAGTTCAATTTACTATAGGAAGTTTTAGAAGACAAAACCTCTATCTTGCTCAACCTAGACCCATTACAGGCATGCTTAGCACACTTTGGAGTGGATGATTTAGACATTGATGGGTATACCAGAGAAATAAATGCACTATTAGAACCACCCAACTTTAGCACCATCCCTTCTTGGACTATAAAGTATGAACAATTACCGACTCAATCGAACCCTCTAGTACCATCCCTAGAAGCACCACCTACTCTAGAGTTAAAGCCTCTTTCTAATATATTAAAGTATTCATTTCTCAGATCCAATAAGAGCTTGCCAGTAATCATTTGCTCCGACCTAACTACCGATTAGGAAAACCAATTTGTAGGTGTGCTCAAACAGCATAAAGAGGCCATAAGGTGGACAATTCACTACAACAAAATAGTTATTAGTGATGAAAATTTTTTATCGCTAATAATCTATTTTCATCACTAATAGTTATTAACGATAAAATTTTAGTCACTAATATTTGATCGTAAATACTCACGTCGTTGATAATATTTTACGATGAAAAAAAAATTCATTATGAATACTCGATTATTTACAATAAAAAATTTTATCATTAAAAAAATTATTTTTTTAAAAACTATTTACGATGAAAAATTTTAGTCATAAAAAAAATATTTACAACAAAATTTAACATCACTAATAAATAAAAGATTAATAATGATAAAATATTTTTATCGCTAATAATTTAATTAAAAAAATTTATAAAAATCAAATTTTTAAAAATTTTTAGCGATGAAAATTTTAAAAATTTTTAGCGATAAAAATTTTATCGTAAATATGATTTTTTAATAAAAATTTTTATCACTATTAATTAATTAAATTTATAAAAATATTAATGATATAAATTTTTCATCGTAAATGTAATTATTAGCAATAAAAATATTTTCATTACTATTAATTTAATAATATTTTTTTTAAAAATCAAATTTAAATAATATTACGATGTAAGGCTTACGTCATAAATATAACAATTTCTGATGTAAATTTTTATCACTAATAAATATCAATTATTTAAAATAAAAATATTTTCATCACTATTAATTTTATATAAAATTTTATTATTTTTAAATTTATTTTAAATTTTATTTATGATCAATTTTTTATGGTAGTAAAATATTTTTGGTGATCAATATTTTATCAAAAATAATTTCATCACTAATAATTTATACATATTTTTTTAAAAAATAATTTATAATATATTTTTTATTTATATTTATAATTTTTTTAAATTAAAAATAAAAAGTTTACATAATAAATTTATAAATAAATTTTATTATTTTATTATATTAAATTAAAATTATAAGAGATTTGAAATAAAAATAAAAAATTACATAAAGAGGCCATCAAGTGTCGGTATCTACAGAAGGAGAATGAGCTAGAGAAGGAGAGTGCTCGAAAGAGTTCAGACCGATCTGCTGCTGCCTCATTAGCTGTGTCATCTGCTCCATCTGCGTTATCCACTCCATCATTTGGATTTGGAGCCATTGATACTTGCCAATGTATACAGCCAACTCATGAGCTCGCTGTCAATCCTCATAGCCTACCTCTGCACTTTCGTCAGTAAGTTCTCAACAAGTCATACATTCTAAACATCAGCCCGTAGTGAAGGGTAAGTCTATCTAGCCAACAAGTCATTCGGATAGAAAATGCTAGCGGTCTTACTTAGCTTAAGAAAGATGCCATTTCTCTTGTTTAGCCAAGAATTGCTCAAGCTGAATCAGCTGGTAGTCCTTTTGTCATCGAGTTCACCTAAGCCTGCAAGGGTGAGGGTGGAAATACTGGAGCCGTAAGGCTCTGGTCGAGCATCGCAGGCAACATGGATGTTAGTCCTAGACGAGCGTGAAGATGAGGGAGCAGTGATCCCATATCCTAGACTCCTAACATAACAAGATCTCGTACCAAGCATATGATCACATATCTCATCATCTGTGGGTGCGGTCGAGCCCTCAGAGGTAGGCTGGAATCTCATGTCTGTCATACGATCCTGAAAATTAAAGTTATAACTATTTTAATTTTGTAATAAAAATCAGACTGTGAATGAAAAAAATAATTAAAAAAACTTACAAAGAGCTTCTGGCTCTCCATCATCCACTCTCCTGACCGTCGCTAGTGGATCCGCTGGTAGATATCGATCCTATCAGAAAGCTCGTCACTCTCAACATCTCTCTACAATTTGAGAATGATTAATTAAAAAATTTTAAATAGTTAGAGAATTATATACTAATTAAAAATTATTTACCATCTGCTCTATGTGAACAGCGAACGATCTCGAACCCCTATAATGCGGTACGATCTGTCTTGTCGATTCACGACATTCTGGACATATCTTCTCTGTACAGTTATCAGTCAAATTAGTAATAATAAATTTAATTCAAGAATAAATGATTCAATCATTAAACTCTAAAAAAAATTTGGATGTGTAACCTAATATGCCGAATCCTCATAATGTCGGCATATGATAGTCCAATCATCTATAGTGATGCTATCATAGGGCCACTGCCGCACTGTCTCCTCCCCATGATCCTGCATCATATAGTACCAATGCTGATGGATGCGATGGCGATAATCTTTGAAATCCAAAGATAAATGAGCATCCATGGCTCGCCGCACACAATCCTCCTCAAAATCAATAATATTAAAAATACCCTGCCAATAACAAATATTAGAAGAATACCATACTAATTAAATATTCACAGTATAATTTATTTTACCTATAAATAGGTGTAGAAAACTTCTTTCTGAGTCAGTACAATGTGACGCCAATAGGAAAGCATCACGGGAGCATAGCTGCGACATATGATGCCCAGCTTGATCTGCCACGGCTCACACCATCCCCTAATGGGCATGGTGTAGCCGGATGGTATTTCGATACGGAGATACTGTCCAGAGTACTTGCATCTCCAACGCTCTTGAGCAAGATTCTTCGATGGATCTTGTCCTTGCCTCATTACCGATGGAGATTGATCTAAACAATAATAAATAAATCATTAATATAATAGCTATCCAAATAAAAAAATTAAATATATAAAAAAATAATAATATCACTCGGATCTGCCTCACTCGAATCTGTCTCACTGGGACCTGTCAGTGCAAGACCCTCCGATGACGGAACTAGTGCGGCAATATAAATCGATGAAGGCACCTTAGTCTTCGAGGTAGACAGCGAATGCGAACATCATCGTTGTCTCCTAATGCCATACCTGTAATGCTTGACATATAAATAAATATAATATTAAATAATAATAATAAAACTATAAGTAGTTGAGCATACAATAAATATAAAATAAATTTATGTAACAAATATAAAATAAACTATAAGCAGTTGAGCATGCAAAATAATATTAACGCAAATTAATAATATGAAACCTAATCTCGAAGACTCGATAGTTTTTTATTTTTTTAAAATATTTTTTATCTAAAAATATTTTTTTCTTAAATAAATTTTTTTCTAAATGAGCTTCAGACTCGATCTCCCATGGCCCTTACTCCCACGATGCCGGTGCCGTCACACACCCCGTGCCGCTCGGACTCGCCCCTGCGACCCCCCTCCCACGACGTCCGGTGCCGGTGCCATCACATACCCCGCACTACCTGAACTCGACCTCCCATGACCCCCGCTCCCATGGTGTTGGCACTGTCTAGACCCTACGCCGTCCGGATTAGATCCCGATTTGGATCCCAATCCGAATCGAGATCTCGACCCGGATCTCGATCTTGATCCAATTCGGATCGTATTCAGATTTTATTTTTATTAATCAAATAATAAAATATTTGATTAATATTTTTTTTTATTTTTTTTACTTTTTTTACTTTTTTCTTTCTTTTTTTTCTTTTTCTTCTTTTCTTTTTTTCTTTCTTTTTCCCCCTCCTCTTTCTCTTTCCTTCCTCCCCGCCGTCACCCACCCCTCCCCGACCGACCCGCTCCTCGTTTCATCGCCAGCGCTGGCCGCCCCCTCCCTGGCATCGTCTCTCTCGACCGACCCCCTCCCCGGCTCGATGGCGTCGACGGCCGCCCACGGCCCCGTCCCCACCCCCGTCTCACCCCCGGACACCCATGGAACCCAACCCGCCCCCGTTTCACCTCTGACCGCCGGTCGCCCCCTCCTCGGCCCCGTCTCCAACCCCCGACCCCCTTCCCGACCCCGTGGAGCCGTCAGTTGGGACTCCGCCTCCCGACCCCCTCCCTGTCCCCGTGGCACCGCCGACCGCCCCCCTCCCCTCCCCACCCCCATCTCGCCCCTGACTGCCCCTGACCACCTCCCACGGCCGACCCCTCCTTGACTTCATGGCGCCGCCAGCCCCCCCAACCCCCTCCGCCCTCCGATGTCCTGATCAATACAAAAAAAAGAGGTTCGAAGAACTTTACCTCCGATGGATGGCGACGGCAACGACAACGATAATGAAGGTGCGGACGATAGACGGTGACGACGATGGGCTCGCCGGTAGGAAGAGAGGGGAGGAGAGTGCGGAGAGGGAGAGGAGAGAGGGAGAGAGGAGAGGAGAGATGGAAGAGTTCAGGGAGAGCACAAAGAGGGAGAGGGGAGAGGGAAAGAAGAGAGGAGAGAGAAGAGAGGAGAGAGGAGAAGTGGGTTTGACGCGATGGGACGTTGAGTTGATGGAACTATTAGAGACAAAAATTTTCATCGCTAATACAATTATTAGTGATGAAAATTTTTTTCATCACCAATAATTTTCATCAAAAAAAATTTTTGCAAAAAAAATTTCTCTCCAAAAAAATATATTTGCAACAAAAATATGATTTTCATTGCCAATAATTTCTACCAAAAAATAAAATCTTTGCTAAAATTTTTTTCTATAAAAATTATTAGTGATAAAATTTTCATCGTTAATAATATTATTAGCAACGAAAAAATTATATTCGTTGCCAAATTTTCTGTCAAAAAATACCATAATAAAAATTTAAAAAAAATTATTGGTGACGAAAAGTATTTTCATCGTTAATAAGTTTATTAGCAACAAAAATTTATTTTTATCATTAATAATTTAAAAAAATATTTCCCACTAAAATAATTTTTTTCTAAAAAAATTCATTATGGCGATGAAATATTTCATCGTTAATAATCTTATTAGCAACGTAAATTTAGATTTCATCACAAATAATTTTTGCAAAAAAATATTTTTTCATTAAAAGTACCTTCTTAGGTATATTCATAAATTTTAGCAGCTTTGGGATATGTTCATGTCAATCAGGATTTATGAAGTTGCAGATCTATGTAGAAGAATGAGATGAATATGAGACAACCATGATATGGATCAATTTGATTCTCTTTGATCACAAAAATAAGGCAAGTTTTCTGATATTCTATTCCAATCAAATATAATTTATAATTAAAAAATCTAACTAATTAGATTTACTTTTTTGGTGGCAACACTGCCATAAGTTAATCAAAAGATTTGAATGGACACTCTGCGAGTAGCTATGACCCTTGAGATCTGATGCAAAAGGAGGATCTTTAGATGATCTATTGGTCTTAATTTCTACATAGAGTCAGATCTTTTTGATGGAGGATCGACATCAATTGGTGGTTCCAGGAATTGGACTGCTGTAGTGCATCAACTGCCGCAGATTAAGGACAGCATTCAAGAAGTTATATTTTTCTCTTAAAGATGTTATAGGATTTTGTTGTCACAAGAGATTATTAGTCAAACTTTTTTGGGATGATTTAAAAGTAAATAATATAATTTAATCTATTGAACAGTTGATAAAATTTTGTTCTTTATATAATTAGAAGTTGATATTCTTTCTGAATCAAATTCCATGCGTTAAATTTTTTGAGGCGGTTTGCTTTTGGATCTTAAGGATGATTAATTCGGTTGTAGATGAAGAATTTTATTACATCATCCAACAAAGTTTAGATACTGAGAGAATGATTCTTTTTTAGTATCGAAAGTTATTTTTTTTAAATTTTTAATTTTTTTAATTATTAATGATAAAATTATTTCATCATAAATAATAAAGTATTTATGATAAAAATTATTTTTTATCATAAATAGTCAATTATTTATGATAAAAAATAAATTTTCATCGTAAACACTAAGTTATTTATGATGCAAAATTTTTATCATAAACAATCTATAATTTTTATATTTTTTAAATTTATTTAAAAATATTGATGATGAAAATATTTTCATCATAAATAATTAAATATTTATGATGAAAAAATAATATTCATCATAAATAATCTATAATTACTAAATTTTTTAAGTTTTTTATTTTTTTAAATATTAGTGATAAAATTTTTTTATCATAAATAATTGAGTATTTATGATGAAAAAAAAATTTATCATAAATATCCTATTATTTTTGATATAATGTGTTCATCACAAATAATCTATAATTTTTAAATTTTTAATTTTTTTTACAAATATTAGCAATGAAAATTTTTTATCATAAGTAATTGAGTATTTATGATGAAAAGATATTTTTATCAAAAATACTCAATTATTTATGATAAAATTTTTTATCATAAATAATATGTAATTTTTAAATTTTTAAATTTTTATTTTTTTCAAATATTAGTGATAAAAATTTTTCATCATAAATAATTGAGTATTTATGATGAAAATGACTTTATGTCTCAAATAATTGATTATTTATGATAAAAATTTTTTGTCATAAATAATCTATAATTTTTAAATTTTTAAAAATTTTTATTTTTTAAAAATATTAATGATAAAATTTTTTTATCATAAATAATTATTTTTTATGATGAAAATAACTTTCCATCATAAATACTCAATTATTTATGATGTAATATATTAATAAAAATTTTTTATCATAAATAATCGAGTAGTTATGATGAAAAAATATTTTTATTATAAATACTTAATTATTTATGATAAAAAATTTTATCATAAATAATATATAATTTTGAAGTTTTAAATTTTTTTTTCAACTATTAACAATAAAATTTTTTTATCATAAATAATTGAGTATTTATGATGGAAAGATATTTTCATCGTAAATACTCAATTATTTATAATAAAAAATTTTCATCATAAATAATATATAACTTTTAAAATTTTAAAATTTTTTATTTTTTTTAAATATTAGTGATGAAAATTTTTCATCATAAATAATTGAGTATTTGTGAGGAAACCAACTTTTATCGTAAATACTTGATTATTTATGATAAAAAATTTATTTCATAAATAATCTATAATTTTTAAATTTTTAAAATTTTTTATTTATTTTTTAAATATTAGTGATAAAATTTTTTATCATAAATAATAGAGTATTTATGATGAAAAGTTATTTTCATCATAAATACTTGATTATTTATGTTGAAAAATTTTTATCATAAATAATCTATAATTTTTAAATTTTTAAATTTTTAATTTATTTTTTAATATTAATGATGAATATTTTTTATCATAAATAATCATTATTTATGATAAAAATAATTTTTTATCAGAAATACTCAATTATTTATGATGAAAAATTTTCATCGTTAATAATCTATAATTTTTAAATTTTTAAATTTTTTTTTAAATATTAGTGATGAATTATTTTCATTGAGAATAATTTTATTTCTGATGAAAAAAATTTTCTATCATAAATACTTAAATTATTTATGATGAAAATATTTTTATCATAAATATTTAAAAATTTAAAATTAAAATAAATATTTTATTATTTATGATGAAAATAATCATCATAAATAATTATTATTTATGATGAAATTTTTTTCATTGCTAATATAAAGTATTTGTAATGAAAAGTTATTTTTATCATGAATATTTTATTATTTATGATGAATTATATTTTTATCGTAAATACTTATTATCTGTGATGAAAATATTTTCATCGTAAATAATTTTATCGCAGAAACTCTCTCTTTTTATAGTGATTGCTAATTTGAAAGGTATAGATCCTTCCATTTACATGCATTATATTCATTGTGAGGCCGAGGTCAAACCACATAGGGACATACAACATAGATTAAATCCAAATATGTTGGAGGTAGTAAAGAAAGAGATAATAATAAAATGGTTACATGCAGGCATTATCTATCCAGTTTCTGATAGTAAATAGATCATTCCAACCCAGATGGTGCCAAATAAGTCAGATATCACTGTGGTAGAAAATGAGAAAGGTGAGTTGTTACCCAGTTGCACAGCAACTGACTGGCAAGTATGTGTGGACTATAGGCAACTTAATACCGTGATTAAAAAAGATCACTTTTCACTGTCTTTCATTGACTAAATCCTAGAACGATTAGTGGGTCAGAGTTACTTTTGCTTCTTGGATGGATATTCTGGATACAATTAAGTACCTGTATTTTCAGAGGACCAAGAAAAAATCACCTTTATCTGTCCTTATGGTACTTTTGCCTTTTGTAGGATGTCTTTTGGACTGTGCAATGCACCGACCACTTTTCAGCGGTGCATTATGGCTATTTTTTTTGATATGGATGATAAATTTTTGAAAGCTTTCATAGATAGTTTTGCTATTTTTAGCCCTATCTTTGATGACTGTCTCCAAAATTTAACTAAAGTACTTAAACAATGTGTGGAGACGAATCTGGTGTTGAGTTGAAAAAAGAGCCATTTTATGGTTTGCAAGAGAATCATGCTCAAACATATTGTATCCAAGCGGGGGATCAAAGTAGACAAAGCAAATATTGAAGTAATCTTGAAACTGCCACCCCCAACCTCGATTAAGCGAGTATAATCCTTCTTAGAATATGCAAGATTTTATAGGTGCTTTATTGAGAACTTTAGCAAAATTTCATGACCTTTGTGTAATCTTCTAACTAAAGAAAATTTTCTCGATTTTAATGAAAACTGTCTAACCACCTATAATACACTTAAAACAGTCTTGACTACTGCACCAATTATTAAACCTCCAGAATGGACTCTACTATTCAAAATTATGTGTGATGCTTCCAATTATATGGTAGGGATAGTTTTAGGACAGAAATTCAATAAGAAACTACATGTGATTTACTATGCAAGCAAAATACTCCCGGATGCTCAATTGAACTACACCACGATCGAAAAAGAATTGCTTACAGTTATGTTTGTCCTAGATAAATTTAGGTCATACGTTTTGGGCTCCAAGATCTTAGTTTATTCAGATCATGCAGCATTGAAACATCTGCTATCTAAGAAGGATGCAAAGCCTAGGCTGATTCGATGGGTCTTTTGCTTCAAGAATTTGATTTGAAAATTTTAGATAAAAAAGATTTCCAAAATATGATAGCAGATCATATCTCAAGGATCTTGGTAAAACACAATAATGAAACTATTAGAGATAGGTTCTCTGATGAACGACTCTTCTCAGCATCTTCTAATAATCTTTCCTGATTTGCACATATAATTAACTACTTGGCAATAGGATAAGTCCCGTCCTACTAGACCCAGCAAGACAAAAATAAATTCTTTGCCCAAGTCAAACATTATTTTTGGGAAGAATCAGAGTTGTTTAAAATTTGTCCAGACCAAATTATCCGACAATGTGTCCCTGAGTGTGAAATTCAAAGTATCCTGACCTTTTGCTACTCATTAGCTTGTGGGAGATATTTTAGTAGAAAAAACTATAGCAAAGATACTGCAGAGTAGTTTTTACTGACCGACATTGTTTAAGGATGCTCATGATTTCAACCGTAATTACTTGAGATATCAACGAATAGAGAATATTTCAAGAAAAAAATATGATGCTCGTATCTCCTATTTTAGTAGTTAAAATTTTTGATGTTTGGAGAATTGACTTTATGGGCCCTTTGTTAGAAATTATGTCCTAAAATTAATTGATTTATTATAAATAATTAAATTTTATATATAAATTATTGATAAATGAATAAAAAATTATTTTGATATTTTTATCACAAAATGTACATCTTTTTTATTAGAACTCTTACATTATGATGAAGTCCTTAAAACTATATTATGATCCATAAAAAAAATTTATCGAATAGTTCTTAAACATATTCACAACCAAATGATACGTCATTAATAGGACGATAATATTTATCAAGTATAGATTATTGTATGCCATATAGATTGATTGTCATCATAATCAAAGAGTATGGAGATACTGATATGGCATATAGGTAAGATATAGGAGTATATCATCACTGAACAAGCAACTCACCTACTGAGTGCTCTACTGTCAAGAGCAGCTCACGAAACATATGGACATAAATGTCTCTCAGATCTGAGATCACCATAGTACCTTACAAGCAACTCACTATGCTTTGGATCAGACTACTTGTATTTTTAATACAGTAACGGAAGGCTACTGGGTACAGTAAAGTACTTACGAAGTCTATATGTGGATCTAGATGAAATTGATCCCTTCGAATTATAGGAGTTAATGCATCATTGTATGTTAATTTAGTAAAATCTTGATTAGGATAATCCATGTGATGGATTTGAAAGGTTGAAATACGATATGGATGACTGTTTCAGGATTGACAGTTAAACCATAGATCACATTGAGCATTAGGATCAAAGAGATAAATTATATGGTAACCATTTATCTGAAGGAAAAATTACTTTTTTCTTGTAGGATCTTTCAGATTTCATCAAATTTGGGACGGAATAATTTTAAAAAAAATTTATCCTATATTTATTTTAGATTTAAATCTCTAAATCTAATTTTATTATCTGATATTAATTCAAAAATAAATCTAAAAGTATGAGAAAATATAAAATACCTCAAGGATAATCTGATTACCCTGTAGATGATCGCAGCAAGCCTGAGGTTCTGATTTAGCCACGCAATCATCTGACCTCTACCAGTATCCACTCAGATAGAATCTGGATCATCTTCTCCTCATAAATCTCTGCTCTAAAAATTAGAACTAAATCTGATTAGGAATATCTTCAAAAGTCTTCCTAAAGTTGGAGCTGCAGTCTGTCGAAGAAGTCCTGCAGCCTTCCTGTTCAAGGCATCACCATGCCTTAGACCTTTGTCAGATGGACGTCCAAATCCTTGGATGTGAAGAAAAGAGGGAGAGCTACAGATGGGATGTGGAGAAGAGAAAAGGGGGTGGCAGCTTTGATGGGTTTGGCATAAAATACTCGAAACCCTAGGTGCAGACAAGATTTATATAGACCCTGCTGTGCTGCGCAGTGCCACATCATTCAACCAATCAGAAAATTTTAATAAATTCAAAAAAATTTTGATTGATGGAGTGATATCATCTGATCACATCAGATAAGAACCCCCACCCTCTCTCCTATGTTGGCACCATCTTTGGATAAGCACAAAGGAAGGTTGGCGCCAACTAGTCCATGTTGATCAAGACTCTCCATCCTTATCCACTTGGGGCGCCCACTTAATCTAATTGGGCTCACGCCATAATCTAATTATGGTGCCTAATTTAATATGGATTTGGTATGTGGACACTCCACAAAAATCCTCCAATGAGCTCTTGCCAAGTGGCCTTCAGTTTAAGACTCATATGTCAACATTTGACAGATATCCTAAAATAAAAATGGCAGGTGACAGAAATTAGCAGGTGTTGTCTTAAATTCATCTCATGAATTAAGACAAGATTTTTTTGAATTGGACAAGCTTCATTTAGACTGAGAAAAATCTTCTCAAAATTTTTTGGATGGTCAAATCATATTTGGCTTAGTCGAGATAGAAAAAATTACACGAGGAGAAAGTTAGGCTCAATCGAGTACTAGCACGATTTTCTTGAACCTAATTGGATCTAATCCAAATCAATTGGACTAGCCCAATCGATGATATCCAGATCCTAACCCTTGTTAGTGTGACCCAGTTAGGTTCAATTCTGTATGATAATGAGACATGTCGTGATCTCATCATCGACATCATCGAAACTCCTTTCGATGGATCAGAACTCTTCTGATTCATACAATTAGAATGATCGATCATCAAGATCATTCTAATTGCTCTCAAAATCTACCAGTGACACCTAGCAGTATATGGTGGCAACCTATCAGAACTAAAGACGAACCTCTCGATGCAGCTACCTGTGTGATTGAGTTTCTCTATCACGAGTCCCGACTGAATTAGGGTTAAGATGAACTCGTCAAACCCAACATCAGTCATATGAGTTAATCGATCGATCCGAGTCCGATGTGAAATCCCAATGAAAAATTCTTTTCCATTATTTCACTCTGTCATGGTCATAATCTTAAGGACTCGATCTTTCGATCATCATAGGACTACTCCTCTCATCTATCGAGGTTGATAGATCCCATCTTGGTGCGACCTAGTTCCTACAATGAATATGCTACAGCCAACATACACCTCAGGATTTTGAATGGCTAGGAGATCGAGTTATGTAGTCAAACTATAACACACTCAAGGTGAACTATCGATGCACCTCAGGTCAAAGAACTAAACACACAACTGCAGCATCGAGCTAGTCATCGACGAGAAGATAGATTTCCTTATGACTGCTCGAGGTGGTCACACTCAGTACTCTCGTTCTCAATGAATATCTGTACTCTCGCTCCGGTGTCTCTACACTATAGACTCAAGACACATCTACCCTAAGGAAGTGATCGTACACCAACCTTCCAGATCGATCACCATCCACGTGATGATCCTATGGTCAGGAGCTGTTTATGAGTTAGTTATGTAAATTCATGCCTTAAATTTTCAACTCTTGAAAATATGAATTGACATTCCTACTAACTCAAAGGATGTATCACAGACACAATGTACACAATGTGATAGAAGAATAACCCATTTATCGATTTATAGTCAAAATTATAAATTTATCCTTAAATTTATATAAAAATGTGTCAGCCAATCTGACATCTAGGGCATACATCTAACAAACTCTCACTTGATCTAATGTCAATTGGCTACATATCTAAGTCCCATCTTCTCAAGATGGGCTTCGATCTTTTGCTAGCCTAATGGCTTTGTCAGCAGATCTGCCACATTGTCTGTGGAGTGATTCTCTTAACCTCGACATAACCTTTTTTGAGGTAATCACGTATCAGATGGAATCGCCGCTCAATGTGCTTGGAATTCTGGTGAGACCTTGGCTCCTTAGCTATGGCTATGGTGTTATTATTGTCGCAGTAAAGAGGGATGGCATCCGATGACATCACTCCAAGCTCTGTGGCAAACTTTTTGTACCAGAATGCCTCCTTCGTAGCTTCCGTTGCAGCACTATATTCTGCCTCTATGGTGGAATCAGCAATCACCGTCTGCTTGGAACTCTTCCAGCTAACTGCACCACCATTGCAAATGAACAGACTCCTAGATGTTGACTTTCGATCATCTATATCAGACATAAAATCTGAGTCTGTATATCCCTGAATCTGGAGTTCTCCATTCTCAAAGACTAGAAACATATCCTTAGTCCTTCTCAAGTACTTAAGGATACATTTCATAAAAGTTCAGTGCTTTTTGCCTGGATTCGACTGATATCTGCTTGTGACACTCACAGCATGGGCTATATCAGGTCATGTACATAGCATGGCATGCATGAGGCTCCCTATTGTCGAAGCATAAGGGATCTTGCTCATGCGTTCAATCTCCTCAGGTGTGCGAGGGCACATCTTCTTGGAGAGATGAATGCCATGTCTAAAAGGTACTAAACCTCTTTTGAAATTTTTTATACTAAACCTTTTTAGCACCTCCTCTATGTACATCTTCTGTGAAAGTTCCAGCATCCTATTTGGTCTATCTCTATAGACCTTAATACCCAGTATAAAGGATGCCTCTCCTAGATCTTTCGTAGAGAATTTCTTAGACAACCATACTTTGACTGAGGTCAACATGGGAATGTCATTTTTAATTAGGAGGATGTCATCTATGTACAATACGAGAAAGACAACTGCGCTCCCACTGATCTTTTTGAACACACATGGTTCCTCCTCATTCTTGATGAAACCAAATATTTTGATCACATCATTGAAACGAGTATTCTAGCTCCGAGATGCTTGCTTCAGTCCATAAATGAATTTTGCAGCTTGCAGACCTTGTGATCATCATCACTGGATATGAAATCAAGTGGCTGTTCCATATAGATATCTTCCTCAAGATGTCCATGTAAGAATGTCGTTTTCACGTCCATCTGCCATATTTCATAATCGAAATAGGCTGCAACAGCAAGCAGTGTGCGGATGGATTTTAGCATGGCTACAAACGAGAAGGTATCCTGATAGTCAATGCCTTCGCGCTGACTATAACCTTTCGCTACGAGCCTAGCCTTGAATGTCTCTATATTCTCATCTGTACCTATCATTCTCTTGAAGATCCATTTACATCCAATAGGTACAATACCTTCAGGTGGATCTACCAAGGTCCAGACTTGGTTTGAGTGCATCGAGTCAATTTCTGATCTTATTGCCTCTAACCATTTTTCGGAGTCGATATCTGATATCGCCTCATCATAGGTCTTGGGATCATCACCATGAGCCCCATTTCTCGTGAGGAATATTTTTTCTATATCCTCTTGTATGGTACCTAAGTACCTTTCAGGAGGATAAAAAATCCTAGTCAATTTACGAGGTGGAAGAGGTTGTATTAGGACTGGTTCTGATTGATTTGGTTCCTTAGGTTCTTTAGCTCGTTGCTCTTGGAAGATATTTCTTTGAGCTTGATTATTCTTCCGATGCCACCATCTTGAATAAACTATTTTTCAAGAAAAATAATATTTCGACTCACAATCACATTGTGGTCTTTCGGAATATAGAAATAGTATCCTAATGACTCTTTAGGATATCCTACGAATCGAGCTCTAAAAGATCTGAACTCTAACTTATCCGCCTGCTATCTCTTGACATGAGCCGGACAACCCCAAATTTTGAAATGATTCAGACTTGGCTTCTTACCATGCCATATCTCATATGGTGTGGTGGAATGGTTTTAGATGGAATCCTATTCAATACATATATTGCTGTCATGAGATAATATCCCCAAAGAAACTCAGGAAGGTCCGTGAAGCTCATCATGGAACGGACCATATCTAATAGGGTCCGATTTCTCCATTCTGAAACCTCGTTGAGTTGTGACATTTTAGGTGGAGTCCATTAAGAGACTATGCCATTGTCCTTAAGATAATCTAGGAACTTCTGACTAAGGTATTCACTTCCTCGATCTGATCGAAGAACTTTAATGGACTTTCCTGTTTATTTTTCTACCTCATGCCTGAATTCTTTGAACTTTTCAAAAGCTTCAGACTTGTGTTTCATTAGAAACACATACCCGTACCTAGGCATATCATCAGTAAAGATAATGAAGTAGACATAGTTGCCTCTAGCCGGCACATCAAATGGGCTGCACACATCCGTATGTACTAGGATAAGTAGGTCTGTGGCCCTTTCTTCATGTCCTACAAAAGGAGTTTGGTCATTTTGCTTTGAAGGCATGATTCATAAACTGGATATGACTTGAAGTCAACGGACTCAACAGTCCGAATTTCTCTAATTTGTTAACCCTGTCTTCCGCTATATGACCTAGCCTTAGGTGCCACAAATACCTATCATTTAGACTATCTCTAGTCCTTGTAATTCCTATGACATTCACATTTTGCTCGATATTAAATACAGATACATCAATATGTAGTTGATAGAGACCGTTAATAAGAAAACTATTTACAACTTTATTATTTTCATAAAATATGTTACAATGGTCCTTATGAAAGCTAATCACATAGCCTTCTTGTGCTAAACATGAAACAGAAATCAAATTCCTGCTTGCTGCAGGCACATAATAACAATCTCTAAGAAATAAATCTAATCCTAACGGTAATCACAGAGGTAGGTTCCCAGCCACAGCAGCAACTCTTGCTCCTTTCGATGCGTAGGATCATCTCCCCATCCCTCAGCCTCCTGCTCTCCTCAAGACCCTGCATAGAAGTGCACAAATGAGCACTAGAAAGAGTCAAGCACCCAACTGGATGCAGAAGAAATCGTAAGATTAGATTCTAAAATGAGCATACCTCCAGAAGGACCATCCTTCTTGTTCTTCAGGGTGGCCAGGTACTGAGGACAGTTCGCTTCCAATGGCCGTCTGATTGGCAGTGAAATATTTTTCTTTTCAGCAGCCTTCTTCTTCGGTTCTGTCTTCTTCTTTGCCATCCACCTTCTCTTCTTCGCAGACTTCTTTTTTTTCCAAAAGACTTTCTCTTGGAAGAAGTCTGTTTCACAGTGAGAACTGAGCCTTTTGAACCATTCATAGAAAGCTCAGCCGTAACCAGCATGTTCATTAACTCGGCCAAGGTACATTGCATCTTATGCATATGAAAGTTCATGATGAACTGACCATATGCATCGGACAAGGACTGAAGGATCACATCAATCTGAAAATCCTTGTCTAAGATGATACCGAACTTCTCAAGCTCCTCAATATCCTTAATCATTGTCAAACAATGATCTTGGACTGACTGCCCATCACGTATTTTAGCCTTAAAAAGTCTTTGACAGACTTGATACTTGGCTGTGTGACTTTGTTCACCAAACAACTCTTGTAGGTGAGCCAACATTTGGCAGGTAGTCAAAATGTTCTCATGTTGGCGCTGCAAGTCATCAGACATTGCACCTAACATTAGTACCTTGCTTTGTTATCCTCATCCGTTCACTTTTTTAGAGACGCTCTCTGTTCAGCAGTTGGATGTGCTGGCATGGTAGGTGGGTCCTGATCCAAGACATGAGTCAATTTTTCAGAATCCAGAATAATTCTGAGTTCTCAACTAGTCCTTGAAATTAGATCCAGTCAATCTGTGGGTGTCTAGTATTTTGGTCAGGAGATTGGACGCAGACATATTTCTGTAGAGAGTCAACAGTTTTAGTTAGATTTTGTAATCAGACTTAACCAATTTGTTTAGGAGTTTTATTTTTAAACAAATTAGGCTCCCACTATTTTTTAAATCCCTACACTCCCTTGGTAGAGATGTGAAAATCTTCGTGATCAGTGATTTCTAGTGGATGGTACAGTCTCACCGACTGGCTCATTACCTCACCTAACAGTTATTGATGATGGGTCAACCGATGAGTGGACAACTCTTGTCCAATGATTCTCTAATTATGGTGCACCCAAAATTGATCTCTAATTCATGAAGCTCATCATGTCCGGGATATTGCTCCAATCCTTAGTTAAGTCAAACTCACCATTTGCATGAACTAAATTCCTGATTGGGTCCCTCACCGTATCCGAAATATTGAGCCCAACCCATCCTTTAATTCGTAGCATCCAATGCCTAATGGACATGGTTGCATCTTTCGGTGTAACTGAGCTACTGTAACCAGCCGAGAACAATCAACCCCGGGAAGGGCCCGCACATCACAATGGTGGAAGATCTTAGATTTAATATTTTCTTAGAAAGATTTGATTTAGGTCTCATTAAACTTGACTTGACATAGTCATAATAATTATGACTAACCTAGTGGCATGAGTTAGCTCGAATTGTTAGCCACCTCAAATCAGAACTGAATCGACACATATGGCCAGGTAAGTGAGACCAGTAGAAGGGATATGCCATTAACTTGACAAGAACGCATTCGAGTCGAGTAGCTCTCAATTAAAAATTAGTCGGTCGCATCTGCTCAACTTACCTTAGACACCAAATTATTAAACCAGAACTAATTAGGTTAGCCTACAATCCAGGCTCTAACCATTGAGCCAAATTAGGTCTTAACTTGATCGAGTCATATCTAAATATGATTCGATCTTGATCTAGATATAATTCTATTAGGCTGGTCAATTATTAGCTTTCATGATCCCACCTAACTAACCGTTGATTCGGTTTGATCAACCGCTAGACCTAATTGAGCTACCCAAGTCCGAACCCAATTTTATGAAAAGTGACTTAGATCTGAAATTATTAATTTTAGACCTAATTTAATTTCATAAGCTTAATTCATTAATTAAGTCTTAGGTTCATAAATAAAATATATAAAATAAATCCTAGGATTTTAGGATCTAGGGTTTTGCAGAAAAGTAAGTTTTTATTTCTGATTAAGGATGAATGGCAGCACCCCTACACGTCATAAGAACACCCCATTGAATGGGAGGAGAGGGCTTTTAAACCCTACTTTATTCTTATGATCGGACGGCCATGAGGAACATCTTAATCAGAAATATAAATTTAACTACAAAACTAGTTAGATCTAAATTTACATATCACATATACAATTTAAGATCTAACTAATATATGCTTTGCATATATCTCATGTATCAAAAATTATTTAATTAATATACTTTCAGATTTAATATATCACATGTAATATCTGAAAAATAAAATTTAAATTAAACTATTCAACATAAAATTTATTCTAGACAGTTACTAGAACAATTCTATAACTAATCTAGGCATGCAACAGATCAATCTTATGTATTATCTAAATTTTTATTTTTATTTTTGATCTGAATATATAACATTTATATCATCAAAATTAGAGAATAAATTAGATCTAAATTATATTTTAATCTCATTAAAATATAAACTTATAAGACTATTCATAGATCAAACTATTCTTAATCTAGTCATGCATCTCATGTATGTTAGATCTTCTCAGATTTAATTTTAAATATTTTAATTTTAGATCCTATCATGTCTGATGTGATATCTAAAATTCTTTAATATCAGATAAATTAAAATTAAAATTAGATCTAAATTAGATCTGAAACTGAGCCATCAACCTAACTTTGATACCAGTTGAAGGAAAAATACCTTTTTCCTTGTAGGATCATCCAGATTTCATCAAATCTGGGATGGAATAATTTAAAAAAATTTATTATATATTTATTTAGATCTAAATCTTTAAATTAATTTTATTATCTAATATTAATTCAAAAATAAATTTAAAAGTATGAGAAAACATGAAATACCTCAAGGTAATCTGATTACCCTGTAGATGATCGCAGCAAGCTGAGGTTCTGATTTAGCCACGCAATCGTCTGGCCTCTACCAGTATCCACTCAGACAGATCTGGATCATCTTCTTCTCATAAATATCTACTCCAAAAATCAAAACTAAATCTGATTAGGAAGATCTTCAAAAGTCTTCTTGAAGTTAGAGCAGCAGTCTGTCGAAGAAGTCCTACAGCCTTCCTGTTCAAAGCGTCACCACGCCTTAGACCTTTGCCAGATGGATGTCCAACTCCTTGGACATGAAGAGGAGAGGGAGAGCTACAGATGGGATATGAAGAAGAGGAAAGGGGGTGGCAGCTTTGATGGGTTTGGCACAAATACTTGAAATCCTAGGCGCAGATAGGGTTTATATAGACCCTGCTGTGCTGCGCAATGCCACATCATTCGACCAATCAAAAAATTTTAATAAATCAAAAAAATTTTGATTGATGGAGTGATGTCATCTGATCACATCAGATAAAACCCCCACCCTCTCTCCTATGTTGGCACCATCTTTGGATAAGCACAAAGGAAGGTTGGCGCCAACTAGTCCATGTTGATCAAGACTCTCCATCCTTATCCACTTGGGGCGCCCACTTAATCCAATTGGGCTCACGCCATAATCTGATTATGATACCTAATTTAATATAATTTGGCATGTGGACACTCCACAAAAATCCTCCAATGAGCTCTTGCCAAGTGGCCTTCAGTTTAAGACCCATATGTCAACATTTGACAGATGTCCTAAAATGAAAATGGCAGGTGACAGAAATTAGCAGGTTTCTCTTAAATTCATCTCATGAATTAAGATAAGATTTTTTTGAGCTAGACAAGCTTCATTTAAACTAAGAGAAATCTTTTCAAAGTTCTCTGGGTGAGTCAAATCATATTTGGCTCAGTCGAGATAGAAAAAATTACATGAGGAGAAAGTTAGGCTCAATCGAGTGCTAGCACAATTTTCTTGAACCTAATTGGATCTAATCCAAATCAGTTGGGCTAGCCCAATCGATGACATCCAGATCTAACCTTGTTAGTGTGATCCAGTTAGGTTCAATTCTGTATGGTAATGAGACATGTCGTGATCTCATCATCGACATCATCGAAACTCCTTTCGATGGATCAGAACTCTTCTGATTCATACAATTAGAATGATCGATCATCAAGATCATTCTAATTGCTCTCAAAATCCATCAGTAACACCTAGCAGTATATGGTGGTAACCCATCAGAATGAAGATGAACCTCAGAGTGCAGCTACCTGTGTGATTGAGTTCCTCTATTATGAGTCCCGACTGAATTAGGATTAAGATGAACTCGTTAAACCCAATATCAATCATATGAGTTAATCGATCGATCCGAGTCTGATGTGAAACCCCAATGAAAACTTTTTCTATTATTTCACTCTGCCATGGTCATAGGCTTAAGGACTTAATCTTTCGATCATCATAGGACTACTCCTCTCATCTATCGAGGTTGATAGATCCCATCTTGGTGCGACTAGTTCCTACAATGAATATGCTACAGCCAACATACACCTCAGAGTTTCGAATGGCTAGGAGATCGAGTTATGGTGTAGTCAAACTATAACACACTCAAGATGAATTATCGATGCACCTCAGATCAAAGAACTAGACACACAACTGCAGTATCGAGCTAGTTATCGATGAGAAGGTAGACTTCCTTATGAGTACTCGAGGTGTCACGCTCAGTACTCTCATTCTCAATGAATATCTGTACTCTCACTCTGATGTCTCTACACCGTAGACTCAAGACACATCTACCTAAAAAATGATCGTACACCAACCTTTCGGATTGATCACCATCCACGTGATGATCCTATGGTCAGGAGCTGTTTATGAGTTAGTTATGTAAATTCATGCCTTAAATTTTCAACTTTGAAAATATGAATTGACATTCCTACTAACTCAAAGGATGTATCACAGACACAATGTACACAATGTGATAGAAGAATAACCATTTATTGATTTATAGTCAAAATTATAAATTTACCTTAGATTTGTACAGAAATGTGTCAGCTAATCTGGCATCTAGGGCACACATCTAACAATATCAAGTTCTTAAATATTACTTTGCAAATATTTGATCTATCTGACGTTGGATATCATTGCTAGATGATCACTTCGATTAGTATAGAAGTGATTCCTATGCTATCGCTTAGTATTCGAACCTATAGAGTTGCACAAAAGTCAAATAATATAAAAAAATTGACTGAATATTTTGTTCAATTTGAAAGTATGAGACTTCATTGAATATAAAGATTAGCTTAATTAAGAATTAAGTTACAGATCATACGAAATTAAACGCTGACTATGTCTAGCTAGCACTACACATGAGGTGCGAGTTTGATTTGAAGATGAATTAAGTCAAATCAATAATCCAATAATTATGAGAGAATGGATCAATTTTAATTACTTTAGATTAGATCTAATTTTATTATTAAGCTTAATTGGGTTAATTATCTAAATAGAATTGGACATGAATTCTAATTGGATTAGGATCAGCAGTCTTTTGAAATTGGATCGAATCGAATTCGAATTGATGAAATTTGAATCAAATCTACTTTGATCCACTTAATGATATTTTTCAGTTATTCTCTCATCATGTGGGCCAACCAAGATGGTTGGGAAGGGGCTGAAAAAGCTCCTCTCCTTGGACGTGCGGCATAATGAAGGGAGGTGCAAGTTGGCGCCTCCCTACTTGGATTGGATTCTTGTGCTTTAAGAAGTTTGAATTTGATTCAAATATAGAGAGTCTTATTCCTAGCACTAAAGAGTTTGATTTGATCTAGGATCCTTACTATTTAAGAAGGGGTGTGGAGAAGAGAATTAATGAATCAAGTGGTGGGCTAGGCATGGAGAACTCCTCCCTTGGGAGTCCCTCCTCTTTAGCTGCTTCCCCTGGGCATCTCTCTCCACCAAGCCATCCTTCCTCCCTTGTGGTGGCTTGTGGGCTATTCTAAGGCTTTAAGATTAGATCTCAAAGCTTTTTTTCCTTCATCTCCAAAAAAAATGTTCATCCCTCTCTTTTATAAAGTTTGGTGTGCATGCGAAGTAGAGATCCTTACATCTGGATCTCACGAAGCAAATCAATTGAGGAGCTTCTTCAATCTTAATTATTTTTTACTGTAAATAAGATAAAATTTATAAATATTATAAAAAATTTTAATTACTAATATATTCTTTCCTCCTTACATCCGACACGATCGGATAATTTTTTTCTTCAATTGGTATCAAAACCAAGCCTATTTGTTATGATCGCATAGTCTAATTTTAAATTTTTTTTGATTTTTTTTTTAATTTTGAATCAAAATTTTTGATGTAATTAAACTTTTTTTATTTGATATCTTTGTATAATTTTTATTGATTTTGATCAGAGTATCGAATCGAAATCAACCCTAAATCGATCTGCTGAAAATCTATTTTAGCAAAAATTTTCTATACAGATTTTTATGTAGATTTAATTTCTAATTATGTATAGATTTAAATCTATTTTGATAGATTTTTTGTAATGTAATTCAATTAGAGAATTGATGTTTGAATCAAGCTTAAATCTGAATTTGTTTGACAAAATTTCAAATCTGATTTCAGTATAATATTTATATATGTTTGATCATATTTCTAACCAAAATTTTTTTATACAATCATACATATATTTAGAATAGATTTTTATATTATTTTAGATCTAAATTAATATTTTATATGCTATATAAAAATGGTTTAGATTTGAAATATACTTATGCATTAATCCAATAAGATTAGATGCACATCATATTTGTATGATCATGTGCAGTATGATTGTATGACCATTTATATGTTCATGTAATTAATTTTAAAATTAAATTTTAGATCTTAGTAGCTCAGTACTTAAATTGAAAGATCACAAGCTGTCCGATCATAAAAGCAAGTAAGATTTGAAGATCATCTCTTCCTATTCGATAGGATGCTCTTATACGTGTAGGGATGCCATTATGATCAAGTCTCATAATGAAAAATAGTAAAAAAAATTAAAATTATTTTGATCATAAATATATTTAGATTAGATCTAAAGTGATTTATGTTAATTATAATTTTAGTAAAATAAATTCAGATATAAAAATTAAATTTTATGATTGAATTGTATGTTATATATGATGTAAAATCTAAATTTTTATGATATATATGATGTATATATGAAATTGATACATGTTTAATTATTAAACATAGAATTGAAAAATTAGATTTTGATTTGAAATATATGGTATGCTTCACTTAAAAATCTAGTAGAATAGTTCTACAAACTAAAATATACGTTTTACATACTTAATTTAAAATTAAATTTTTAAAAGAATCTAGATTTGAGAATTGAAGATCTTAAGATACCTCATAAATCGATGGGCAATAGGTTAGTATGAATCAGACCATCTAATTGGATTAGATTATGATTAGAAAAAATATGGACTAAATAGAGAAATTAATGAAATTTAATCAAAAATTGAATTAGATTAGATCAGAATTTTTTTAGATCAACCTCAACAGTTGTAGCTTGATCAAGTCCATATTTTTGACTATACCAATTGGACCATAATCATGAATCAATGGTTTAGCTCGAGTCCTTTGGCAACTGAATTGAAACTAATCCATCAATTGGTGTCTAAGGTAAAGTTGGCAATATTGCATGATAATCTGATGGTAGTTTTTAATTGGTAGTCTACTTATCTGATCATTTCGATGGTGTCTAAGATAAGTCGAGCAGACCCTCCCATTGATCTCACTTATCTAGCCAATTCGGTAAATCATATTTTGATTAGATCACTGATTGATTCGAGCTGACCCATGCCATTAAGATAAATCAATGTGACTAATTTAGGTGTCTCTAGACCAACTTGTATCAAGTCTTCTTCATGACTTGGTGAAGTCAGTGGAAGGACTTATGACTCACAAGTCAATCTCTTCTCTTATTCTTAAATTATTAAATCAAATTCTTAAATTATTAGGTTTTTAAAATGATACAGTTATGGGGATAACTAGTTCATAGCCTCCCATTAAGGTGCATGATAATGCATCCAATATTCTAAATAGGTATTAGAGATGCCACACACTTGATATCTATTGGGTATTGAATTATCATTCATCATATAACCACCTTGTTGTGCCCTTCAGATCAATGGTCAGATTAGCTGAGCCACACTCAGATCTGGATATTTATTTGTTGGATGCACTTGGTGTTGTCATGTTAATGATCAACTTAACAAAGATTTTCAGTGAAGGTGCTACACATCTACTAAAGAGATGCCTGAGGCAAAATATAATTATTAAAATTTATTTTGATAAAATAATTATTAAGAACCTATCCATGAATGCACTAGGATTGACTGAGCTATACTCGGACCTGAATGTAGTCTGTGTAAATTCTAGTATCCGCTAAGGGATTAATATAATTTCTCGAATTGGAGGTATAGGCTACCAATTCATATAAAATAGTGGGAGGATCTTTAGACTAAAGTCTATATCTTTAGGATTAAAATGATTCATATACTAATAGGCTTTTTATTTTTTTCAATAATAGCCAACATATTATCGCTTTGATCACTATTAGACAGCGACAAGCTTACTGAATCAAATTTCGATAGCTAGTATTAAAAGCTAAAGATCGTCCTGGAGCACATAAGGATCCTATATATTTTTACGGAACTCGCATCTGAAGAATCTGCTGTCAATGCATCCCGTACTGTGAGAGATACTTATTTGAAGTGGTTCAATGACCGCATGATGGTGCATTACATCATGAGGATAGCCATGAACGACGAACTTAGCCATAAGTTCGAGGATGTGCAATATGAGGAGATGATTCCATTGTTGAATGAGTCCTCGGTACCTTTGAGGATGTGCTGTGTTCAATACCCGTATGTGACAAAAACGTCGATCACCGATCATGTATTGTATATGATTGAGCAGATTGAACATCTGAGTAAATTTGACTTTCCGTTATATGAACAGTTGGATAAGGATGCTATCCTTAACTTACTACCGAAGTCCACCTATCTTTTTTAAGTCATTATAGAATGACCAAGCCTATAGTGAACTACAATGGTTTGCTAGGGTTGCTGTAGACATTCGAGAAGGACCATTAAAATCCAGAAAGAGCCGATGCATGTCGTGGGAAGATCATCTACAGATCATTATTCCTCTAAAAGAAGAAAAAAAAGAGGGTGTAGAAGAGTTGTGCTGCTGATCCAAATTGAAGCAGAGCAAAAATCAAAGAAAAATCTTTCTTCACAAGGTATTTATATAATAACTCCTTGTAATTTCTCTATCTGTGATACTCCTACCTAGATATTGGATACGAAAGTCTAATTAATATTTGTAATTCGTTGCAAGACTACAGATCGGTAGGAAGTTTAGAAAAGACAAGCAGTTTCTAATGTTGGAGATGGAGTCTTGTTCCAATTCTAGCCTTAGGAACTATGTAGCTTGTTTTCGAGTCTTGTAGTGTCATATTAAATGAGTATCATTATTTTCCTTCTTTTATGATGCATTCATCTCTGTAGGCCTTTTAGCCAGACTTGATTTAAAATTTTTAATAAAGAATATTTTTTGTGATATCATTATGAATGATACTAAAATTATACAAGGATAATTAAACATGGCATATACTTACTATCACATCTGTTGGTATAATGTACACATCAACAAATATCCTAAAATAAATAATGTCAGTGATTCTTATCTTTGGTATTATAGGCTGGGTCATGTGAACAAGAATAAGATAGATAAGTTAATTAAGAAATGTGTCCTTGAAATTAATGATTATGAATCATTATCGATATATGAATCTTATCTTCTTAGTAAAATGACCAAATCATCTTTTAAGAAAAAAAGTGAGCGAGCCAGTAATATTCTAAATCTAGTACATACTGATGTATGTGGACCTATGAATATAGATACCAGAGGAGGATATAATTATTCATTATATTTACTAACGACCTATCGAGGTATGGGTAGTCTATCTTATGAAGCATAAATCAAATCATTTGAAATATTCAAATGATTCTATAGTGAAGTAAAAAAATAGACTGAAAAGAATATTAAAATTTTTTGATCAAACCGAAGAGATGAATACCTCATTAGTGATTTTCTGACATATCTAGAAGAGAATGTGATTCTCTCACAATGGACTCCTCCCGAACACCATAATATAATGGGGTGTTAGAAAAGAAATCGAGTACTGTTAGATATGGTTCGGTCCATGATGGGCTTTGTGACTCTGTCAATTTTTTTTGAAGATATGCTCTTGAAACTGTCTGCTACATATTTAATAAGGTCCCAGCAAGTCTGTAAATAAAATATCATATGAGATATGGTCAGGGCGTAAGTCGGTGCTCTCACACCTTAGGGTTTGGAGAAGTCCAACTTATATCAAGTGTTTAAAAAAAGACAAGCTTGGATATAAGTTTGATAAATGCTTGTCCGTAAGATATCAAAAAAACTAAAGGGTACTACTTCTATCTCACTGAAGAATAAAAAATTTCGTTAGCAATAGAACAGTCTTTTTAAAAAAAAATTTCTTGAAAAAGAAACTAATGCTATTAAAATCGAACTTAGTGAAGTTCGTGAGGTAAAAATACCAGCATATACAGAATCAGATTTGATTGGAGAATCAAATCCAGAGTCTGTATAGATGTCATTAAGGAGATTCGATAGAGTACCATATCAATCGGATAGATACTATGGTTTCTTGATCTGGATGGTGATCCTATCAAACTAGATGAGAATGACGAGGATTCGATCACCTATATGGATGCTATGTAAAGATCCAACTCTCAGAAATAGTTTGATGTCATGAAATCTAGATAGAGTTCATAGAGATCAATGGTGTATGGATACTGATTGATCCATCTGAAAAATTAAATCTATAGGATATAAATAAATTTTCAAAAAAATAGAGGAGTAGACAGAAAAGTGAAGATCTATAAAGCCGTCTAGTTGCTAAGGGATACTGTCAGCATTATGGTATTGACTATGATGAGACGTTCTCTCCTGTGGCAATACTCAAGTCCATCCGGATCATGCTTGCGATAGCGGCATACTTAGATTTTGAGATTTGATAAATGAAAGTCAAAACCACTTCCTTAATGGGAAGCTGGAAGAAGAGTGTATATAATACAACCTGAAAAGTTCACATCCTCAGATGAATCTAAAGTATGCAAGCTAAATGGGTCCATCTATAGACTGAAGCAGTATCTAGTGGAACATGCATTTTGATAAGATGATCAAAACATATGGCTTCGTTAGGAATAGAGAAGAGCTTTATATGTATAAGTCGACTAACATTCTATAGTCATTTTTCTTGTACTCTATGTAGATGACATATGTTAATAGGAAATGACATCCCAGCTTTGCAAAGTGTAAAGCTGTGGCTATTATCATAATTTTTATGAAGGATTTGGGAGAAGCATCCTACATCCTAGGAATAAAAATTATAGAGATAGATCTAGAAGGTTACTTGGGTTGCCTCAATCCACATACATTCATACCATACTGAAATGATTTAGCATGAAGAATTCAAAAAGGGTGGGCTATCTATCGATAGATCAAAAAATTTCTCTCTCAAAAAAGATTATCGACAATCCCTCAGGAGAGAGAAGTATGAGTAGAATACCATATCTTTGATAGTGAGATCTATCATGTACACCATGACGTGTACAAGATCGAATGTAGTCTATTCACTAGGAATAATGAGTAGGTACAGTTGATCCAAGAGAAAATCATTGGAAGGTTATGGAGACAATCTTTAAATATTTGAGAAATACTAATGACTAATAGTTTATCTAATGGAGAATTGACTTAAACTTGTGAGATATACTGATTTCAATTTTTAGTTAGATCATGATGATAACAAAATATGTCGGGCTATATGTTCATCATAAACGGAGGAGCGATTTGCTGAAAGAATTTCAAGCAATATATGGTGGCTGACTCAGTATACGAAGTGGGATATGTTGCAGTATCTATGCTTCAAAAGAGGTTGTTTGGTTGAAGAAGTTCATCACTGAACTTGGAGTGGTTTCCTCTATTGATAGTCCAGTTTTACTATATTGTAATAGTACTGGAGCTATAGTACAAGCAAAGAGCCTAAGTCCCATCATAAAACCAAATATATTCTTGATGCTATCATCTTATCCATGAATCATGGATCGAGGTGACATCGAACTGCAAAAGATTGATAGAAAGAAGAACCTGATCGATTTTTTACTAAATTCTTGAGATCAAAGAGTTCGATGATCATAAGTGAAAGATGGATATAACAACTGTCCGATTGGCTTTAGTACAAGTGAGAGTTATTAGAAATTATTCCTAAGCTAATTGACTTATATAAATAATTAAATTTTATATGTAATTATTGATAAATAATAAAAAGTTATTTTGATATTTTCTTCATAAAGTGTACATCTTTCTTATTAGAACTCTTGTGTTATGATAAGTCTTAGAACTATATTATGATCGATAAAGGAGGATTTATCGAATAGTTCTTAAATATGTTCGCGACCAAATGATACGTTATTAATAGGATGATGATGTTTATTAAGTGTAGGTCATTGTATGCTATATAGCTTGGTTGTCCTCGTAATCAAAGAGTATGAAGATACTGATATAGCTTACAGGTGAGATATAGGAGTAATCATCACCGAACAAGTAACTCACCTGCTGAGCACTCTACTATCAAGAGCAGTTCGTGAAACGTATGGGCATAATTATCTCTCAGACTTGAGATCACCATAGTGACTTGTAAGCAACTCACTATGCATTGGTGTCGAGCTACCTGTATTTCTAATGTAGTGACGGAAGACTACTGGGTATCGTTAAGTACTTATGAAGTCTATGTGTAGATTAAGATGTGATTGATCCATCCGAATTATAGAAGTTAATACATCACTGTATTTAAATTTAATAAAATCTTGGCCAAAATAATCTATGTGATGGATTTGAAAGGTTGAAATACGATGTGGATAACTGTTTCAGGGTTGACAGTTAAACTCTAGGTCATCTTGAGCATTAAGGTCAAAGAGATGAATTATGCGGTAACTATATATCGAGGTTCTTGAATATTGCTTTGTAAATACTCGACCTTTTCGAACTCGAATATCATTGCTGGATGGTTACTTTGATTAGTATATGAAGGTACTCCTATGCTACCGACTTAGTGTTCGAACCTATGGAGTTGCGTATAAAAGTCAAACAATGTAGAAAAGAATTGATCGAATATTTATGTGTTCAATTTGAAAGTATGAAACTTGATTGAATATGAAGATTAACTTAATTAAGAATTAAGTTATAGGTTATACGAAATTAAACACTGACTATATCCAGCTAGCACTTCGCATGAGGTGCGAGTTTGATTTCGAGATGAATTAAATCAAATCAATGATCCAAGCAATTATGAGAGAATAGATCGAGTTCTAATTACTTTAGATCAGATCTAATTTAATTGACTAATTTTATTAAGGCTAAATTGGGTTAATTATCCAAGATAAACTTGGACATGAATCCTAATTGGATTAGGATTTGTAGTCTTTTTGAAATTGATTCGAATCGGATTCGAATTGATCCAAATTTGAATAAAATATGATTTGATCCACTTAGTCATATTTTTCAGCTTTCTCTCATCATGTGGGCCAACCAAAGTAGTTGAGAAGGGGCTGAAACAACCTGCTCTCTTTGAGCGTACGCATAATGAAGGGAGGTAAAATTGGTGCCTCTCCTACTTGGATTGGGATTTTTTGTATTTTAGGGAGTTTGGATTTGATTCAAATATAGAGAGTCCTATTTCTCGCACCTAAAGAGTTTGATTTGATCTAGGACCCCTTGCTTATTTAAGTAAGGGTGTGGAGAAGAGAATTAATGAATCAAGTGGTGGGCTAGGTGTGGAGAACTCCTCCCTTGAGCGTACCTCTCTTTGGCGGCTTTCCCTGGTGTCTCTCTCCACCAAGCCATCCTCCCTCCTTTATGGTGGTCTGTGGGTTGTTCCAAGGCTTTGAGATCAGATCTCAAAGCTTCTTCTCTTCCTCTTCAAAGAAGACGTTCATTCCTTCTTCTACAGAGTTTGGCGTACACGCGAAGTAGAGGATTCGTGCATTTGGATCTCGCAAAGCAAATCAATCGAGGAGCTTCTTCAATCTTGATTATTTTTTACTATAAATCAAGATAGATTTCATAAATATTATGAAAAATTTTAATTACTAATCTATTCTTTCCTCCTAACATCTGATGCAATCGGATAATTTTTTCCTTCACCATTTTCCTCCTCTGTGGTTATGAGTATATATTGACGTTAGTAGATTATATTTCTAAGTAGGTAGAAGCCATGGTAACATGAATCAATAATCATAAGGTGCTAATAAGATTTATTCAAAAGAATATTATAAGTCGATTCGATTGCTCTAGGGTCATAATCAATGAGGGGGGTACATACTTCATGAACAGGTATTTTGAAGTCTTAATGAGGAAATACAGAATAACAATAGAATGGCCACCCCATATCACCCCCAGATCAGTGAAATGTAGAAGTCTCCAATAGAAAAATAAAGAAGATCCTAAAGAAAATGTTAAGTCCGATCGAAAAGATTGGTCTGAGATTTAGATGATGTACTGCGGGCCTACTGTACTACTTACAAAACTCTTATAGGAATGTTCCTTATCGGCTTGTTTTTGAAAAATCTTATCATCTGTTGGTAGAATTAGAACATGCACATATTGGGCAATAAAAAAATTTAACTTTGATATTAAAAATGCGGGGTCAAAAAAGAGTCTTCAATTAAATAAATTAGAGGAGTTACACAATGAGGCATATGAGAGTGCTAAAATTTATAAGCTCGAACCAAAGCTTACCATGATAAAATTATTTAAAAAAATATATTCGAACCTAATCAAAAAGTATGACTTTTTAATTCTAGATTAAGACTGTTCTCTGATAAATTTCACTTATGTTGGGATGGGCTATTCATTATGATCCAATTTTTTTTCCACGGAGCCATAGAACTTAAAGATCCAAAGTAAGAAAATACTTTTAAGGTTAATAGGCACAGACTGAAGTATTATGTGGATGGTATAAAGGATGGAGAGCAAATCGAGTCTATGGATATGGTTGAACTGATCTATAAACCATCGTGAACTTTGGCTTGATCTAGTTGAAGACCTTAAACTTAGCGCTTGTTGGAGGCAACCCAATATTTTATCTTTCAAATTATTTAATTTTTATTTTTTAAAATCTAATAAAGTGACTAGCCCAGTTGGAGGGAGCACATCATCAACATCCAACAAGAATCCGATGGAGTACAAGAAAGAACCTAAACAACAACAAATCAGTAGTATTTCTTCTTGATGAATATTTTAGTTTTCTCTTCTCTATTGGGGACAATGAAAATAAAGTTGGAGGAATAATAATTAAATTAATTAAGTTCTCAAGTATAACCATAATCAATTTTGTGTACCAATATTTATCTCGATTTGAAGTTAATCGATTATTCTAATTGATGAATGATTAATGGTTTAGATAATTTTAGAGATATTGAGGGATAATTTATTAAGAAAGCCCAATAAATGAAAAGATTTAGACTATAACAAAGTTTTGAAGTGATTTCAGAATCATCTTCCTACCTATCTCAATGAAGAATTCGCTTCATGGGGGTTTGGGTGGAAAGGTCAAGATATGCAAAAGTTTCTTTATTTCTAAAAAAAACGGTTCAGCACTGTCTCACTGAGTAATCGGCCTCTTTGTCTAAGTAAGCATTGTGGTTCACGTCAAAAGATGGGAATATCAAAAAATCTATTTTGAAGTCAGTCTTAACTCGTAGTCTTTTTGACTCGAATCGATAAGTCTAAGGGATATTCTACATCTAATATCCTAAAGCCAATTGGTTTGAGAGTCATTAGCCTAAAGCTCGTACAAAAGTCAATTAGAAAACTTAAAAGGATTAGGACATTGTATTGACTATACACATAAATAATTATTTTAGAAAAGAAAGAAAAAAAAAGAGAGAGAATAAAGGACTAAACTGCAAGAAGATACTACACTAAGCCCACATCAAGTTAGAGGATTTAAAGAGTGAGATGGGAAGTTGGCGATAGAAGAACTCTAAAAATTTATATGGACTTCAGCCAATCACTAGATTGGTAGAATTGATAATCCGATGAAGTATCCCTTTGATGGTCTAGTCAGATATCAACTGACTTTAGAACTGTCAAGGTAACTCTCATTTCTAGGATGAATTGGTACACATTGCTAATTTATTTATTTTATTCGAAGATGAGCAAAGTTCAAATTAGAGAATGTGATAAATACTTAAATTAAATCACTAGAAGTACTTAATTTTATTTAATTATTTTTTATTTATTAGAAATTTAATATTTTTTGATTTATTTTAATAGATTGAAATTAATTAATTTGATTATGTGGTGTGAACTCGGGCCCAAGATTTTGGGCTGTGCATGTGTGCGGCTTATGTTGGATGCTCGTGGGTGCGCGAGAGGTGGACCAAGTGTGGATGCTTGAGCTGAAGGCAAAAGTTGGGCACAGCATTTCACGCACGAAAATGCATGATGCAGGAGCTGGCTTCGGTGGGTTGCACAAATGTGAAAGTATGGCGTGGGGCCTCGAGTTTCACGTGGAAAGGAAAATGACATGGGCTCGTGGCTTTGTGCGTGCTGGCTGGGTTTCAAATGTGGGCACATGACTTTTTAGATGGGATCCAGCAGAGAAAAAAAAAGAAAGAAGGTGCTGTCTTCACCTGGAGGCGAGAGCAGGCGCCTAGGTGCAGCTTCGCGCGTGGTTTAAACAGACACGGGATGCTAGTTTAAATGCAAAAATAAATGTGGGATGCTAGTTCAAACATGAAAATAGATGTGAGACTTGGTTCAAATGTGGAAACAGACATGAGACTGTTGGGATGCAGAGGTGAACGCAATGGTTGTTGACGACGTGAAGCAAACATGATCTTAAACGCTGATATGAAGTCTATAAAAAAAAGCTAAGAGAATGAGAAGGATTCTGAATATTTTATCCTTTCATACCAAAATAATGAGCTGGCCAGCACTTTCTTTGAGCTTCCACCATCTTCCTCTATACCTCACCTACACTAGCCATCCAAACACCCAAAACCTCCATAATCCATCACACGCCACTTCCTCTTCCATCTCTAAACCTCCAAATAACCAACCTAAAGTCCTATTTTTCTCCACAAAAACCTCTCCTCCTGCTCTTGATCCCTGCTCCAAGTCATTGGAAGAAATTCTCAAGTTCCAGGATCAAAGATTCAACGAGAAGTATCCCCATGGCCCGCTAGTCATCACATCTCAGAAAATCACTGAATCTTATTTGATAGTGTGCTTTCTTTTCAAATCTTTTGTATTTCTCTCTTATATGCAATAAAGATCTGTTTTGCTTGCATTTTCTTTATTTTTTATTTTTCTTACATAAGAATTTTTATCTGGAATAGTTTATACCCTTGGGATGAGCCATGATCTACGGATATAGTTCGTACTCTTGAGATAGATTATATTTAGATAGATTTTTTATCTTTCGTATTTAAGTAATTTTGATTAGCCTATAACTTTAAGGACGGATCGTGATCCAAGGATATGGGCCATACTCTCTAAGATATGTTATATCTTTATTGATTAGATACCAATTCAAGGCATGTTAAGAAGAATACCAGCTATCTAACAAAGAAGTAGTTGAGATCCTGAGAACCCATCTTCATACTTGATACCAATCTTAGTTAGTTTTAATTTATTTACTCTTTAATACTAGTCTTTAATCAATCTTTATCCTGCTTTTAACTTAAATCTAATCCCTCAAAATAATAACATGATCCCTGTAGATATGATCTGACTCATGCTATTTATATAGTAGTGAGTTAGTTTATTTTTGATGCCTATGACAGTGATCAAATATCTTTTAGAAGGACAAAAAATTTTACTCAATCTATAAAGTGGAAGAAAAATACATGTACTGGCTCAATATGAATAGATGCTATAAGTTCTATGACTCGTTACTCTTCAAAAACTCTTTCTTTGAGCTCAATTTTTCTATCACTACCTCCATCTTAGATAAACTATTTTTTCAAAAAGATAGTGTATCGGCTTACAACTATATTATATTTTTACGAATAAAAGTAGTATCCCATAGACTCTCTATGATATCCAATGAAATGAGTCCTGTAGGATCTAGCTTGACTTATCCGCTTGTAGTCATTTGAATAGGCTGAATATCCTCAAATTTTGAGATGAACAAGATTCAGTTTCTTACCATGCCACTCTCATATGGCATGGTAGGAATAATTTAGAAAAATTTATTCAATAGGTAAATAGTAGTAAGCAAAGCATGTCCCCAAAGAAATAAAAAAAGATCACTAAAGCTCATCATGGAGCGAACTATATCCAATAGCGTTTGATTTCTTCGCTCCAACATCCTGTTGAGTTGAGATATTTTTGAAGAAGTCTATTATGAGACTATATCATTTTTTTTGAGATAATTTTAAAATTTTTCACTAAGATATTTACCTCCTTAATCTGATCAAAGACCTTAAGGAGTTTTTCAATTTACTTTTCTACCTCATATTTAATTTTTTTAAATTTTTCAAAAGCTTTAGGTTTGTGTCTTATAAAATATACATACCCCTACTTAAGTAGTCATCGATAAGAAAAAATAAAATAAAAATAATTATCCCTAGCTTGCACATCAAATGGGTCATATACATCAATATATACCAGGGTAAGTATCTTAATGATCCTCTCCCCTTGTCTTATAAAAAGTTATTTGGTTATTTTTTTCTTGAAGACAGAATTCATAAATTAGATATGAGATATTATTTAATGAACCAAGAAGATCATCTTTTTTCAATCTATTTATCCTATCCTCTCTAATATGACCAAGCTTGAGGTGCCACATATACTTTAAGTTTATCTCATCTCTAGATCTCTTAGATCTTATAGCATTACTATCTTCTTAGAAACATTCACAGATGCATCTATATGCAAGTGATAGAGATTGTCAATCATAAAACTATATATAATCAATTTATTTTAAAAATAAATAGAATAGTAGTTTTATTAAAATTAAAAATATAAATATTCTGTGCTAATATGAAAATAGAAATCAAATTCTTACTTATAGTTGGCATATAATAATAATCTCCAAGAACTAAACTATGACCACACGGTAGTCACAAAGGATAGGTGTTTACAGCTACAGTAACAACTCTTTCCTCGTTGCCAATCCATAGAGTCACTTCACCTTTTCTTAGCTCTCTACTTTTCTTTAGATCCTGCATTGAAATACATAAATGAGAACTAGAATCAGAGTCCAAAATTCAACTGAAAGTAGAAAAATCATAAGGTTAGTTTCAATTACAAGTAGATAAATATACCTTCAGAAGACGTGTCCTTTTCTTCAAAAATTTAGGTAGATAGGATATTTTTTTTTTTCAATGACCTTTAATATTATAGTGAAAATATTTTTCTTTGTGAGTGACTTTTCTTTTAGGAGCTTTCTTCTTCCTTTCGATCTTTTACTTCTTCATGGATTTTTTCTTCTTCTAATTAGACTTTTTTTTGAAAGATGAAATCTACTTCACAGTGAGAATCGTATCTCTTGAACTTTTCAAGGCTTTTTCAGTAGTCACCAATATGCCTAACAATTTGGCTAAGATGCAATCAATCTTATTTATATGGTAGTTTACTATATGAAAGAATAATATTCTATAAGCCAAACATATAGATGATGTGATGGGACAATTCAACGTTATCTCCATACTTATGACATTAGTACTTGATAATAATATGAGGTATTGTGTTTCATGATATGTTGCATCTTTTACTTCATGTCTTAATTAAGATTATGACAAATTTTATAGATTAGAACAATGATTCTAAATCATGATGAGATCATACCAGTGAGATCTAAAATTTTGATAGTCTTAATCTAAAATATTTTCAATTATAGGATCATTAAGTCAGGGATCAATGATATCCGTAACATTGACACATCCTATGTATGCTCAATGGGGAGGATAATTGATCTTATAATAACTTATGTGGTGATACTAATACAAAGATATAGGTGTTCATTAGAGAATGAATTTACTGAATAGATCTGTAGAGAGAATATTTGATGGAGCTTTACCAGCATGTCAAAGATGGTTCTCCAATTGGAGTGATGCAAGTGATCCTTAGACCTGAGATCAATATGGTACCTTGTGTATATGAATCTATACTTTAGATCATATCCTAGCATAACTCTTTGAGACATGTGTGGAATGTTCTGGATATGGTGAAGTGTGCATGAAGATTGTGAATGACCAACAAAAAATCAGTCACTCTTTGTAAGGAGAGAGAACATCCTATATGGTCTCATAGGATGATGACTCAGAAAGTCTTTGATCAAAATAGGATGAATATTAAAAGAGTTTATGATATTTCATCAATCAAGCTGTTATTGTCAGATTGAGATACATATAGATAGGTATTTGAGCTTGATATGATTCCATATCTATGG
The DNA here is from genome assembly GCF_000442705.2 of Elaeis guineensis. NCBI lineage: Eukaryota > Viridiplantae > Streptophyta > Magnoliopsida > Arecales > Arecaceae > Elaeis > Elaeis guineensis. The sequence continues at coordinate 82,954,160 of NC_025999.2, forward strand.
TCTATCTGAGATGTTGTGTGATCGAAGGGTTAAATTGTACGGTAACCACCATAGAAGGATATTTTGGTATTCTACCAAAATTTTACATCTTCTAAGTAGTTATGACATATTGCTAGACGTCAATCTTGACTTATAAGTTTTTATAAATTAAAAAATTTAATTCAGTAATTAAATTAGAAGAGTTCTAATTAATTATAATACATGGACTGAATATGTCTTGGATCTAATTAGATTAGGTTGACACAAGTCTAGAGCTACTGCTAGCTAGATGTGGAATCCAATAGATCACATACTAAAGAAAATTGATTATGGACTTATGATTAGACCTTGGAGGACCTAATTGGATTTGGTTGAAATCTTAGTCTGGGCCTTATGCATGCTAGAACGTGTAAGACCCTTACTAATCCCTTAAGGGGTCGAGAGCAATAGTCCTATTATTGGACGCCACAAGGAAAGGAAGCCAACAATTATTCTTGGCCTAAGGAGAAAAAAAATCAAGAAGAGTTCTTCATAAGAGGAAAGAAAGAAAAGATTAGTTGTGCTGGATTCTTTGGGAAAGGATTAAAGAAAAGCCTGAGAAAGAGTCCCTAATTTGTTCATGTGTGGATCAATGTTGGAGGATTCATGCTTGGAGACCTCGTGGATATAAACCAATAAACCTATAACCTATAAGGTATATTTTCTAGCCTTTCCCTCTGGATTGTGCTTAATACGTTTGGTTGTAATATTAAGATGATTTTGGGTTTTGGGGTTTGGATCCAAGGGGTTTCAATTATTGAATCCATGATAAAATTTAAATTTCCATATTTTGCTTTGGATTCAAATCTCAACACTATAAACTATCCATATAAATCAAAAAGGGTATACAGGATAAAATCCATTTACAATTTCTTATGCATGGTCATTATCAAATAATGATTATGAACAGACTGTCCTTCATATATCTTAGCATTGAAGAGCCTCTTGAATACTTCATAATGCATTGATTGACTTTGCTTATCATACAACTCCTTGAGGTAAGTCAGCATATCTTTGGCAGTCTTCATGTCTTCATACTGGCATTGAAGTTTATTTGACATCAACACCATAATGTAGCATCTAACCTTATTGTCATCATCCATCCATTTTTTTAGTATTTTTTTTGGTTAGTAGTTGGATAGTTTGGTAATGCAGGGATCCTGATCTAGAACATAGCTTAATTTCTCGAAACTTAAAACTATTTTTAAGTTTCTGAGCCAATCTTTTTAATCGATTCTAGTTAGTCGGTTTGTTTCAAGAATGTAAGCTAAAAAGTTAGAAGCTGAAATTTTGTTCTTACAGAGAGTAAAGATTCAAACTTAACTTTTATATTTGATTTAAAAATATTTGTTTTAATTTTTTTTAAAAAAATAAACGTGCCTCCCACTATTTTCTCAAATTTCTAATACTCCACAGATAGAAAGACAAAAATTCTTCATGACTAGAATTTTAAATAGATACTGCGGTCTCACCGATTCAATGCACTATCTTACTTAATAGTTATTGACAACACACAAACTAGTGAGTAGACAACTCTTGTTCAACGCTTCTCAAGCATGTTGTAGTTATTTTTGATCTTTAAGTCATATAGGCAGGTATTGGTCTAATTTCTTAGTTAAGTTTGACCCATCATTCAAATGTAAAAGCAAAGTCATCATTGGATCCCTCACCTAACAGTTATTGGGCCCAATCCCATCTTTATCCTGTAGCATCTCATGCTAATAGAGTGGTTGCACATTTTTTATGTAACTAACCACTGCATCCAGTCGATAATGGCCAACACCAATAAAACACCTGCACATCTACAACAGTGGAAGACCGCTCGACTTAATATATTTTGAGAAGATTCAAATTTAGATCTCAAATTTTAAATTATTTATATCTGATGTAAATAACAAATCTATTAAAAGTAAATAAATAACTGGTAATCATCATGGATCTAATTAAAGGATTCGACAGGCTCAAGCCACTGAGCTGGAATCAGGGTCGAAGGGTCAAAAAATACAAGCATGGACATGTTAACTGGTTTGATCATCTTCAACTCCTTGAATCGATCTAAGGCATATCCTCGATCTCATTGCAATCAACATCTTGATCCAGCTTCTCCAATTAATTCATACTAAAATGCTTGCAACCAATCAATCATTGACATGCAACCACACATAACACAACTCAAAACACATAATGAACAAATATAACCCTTTACATATGATATAATGAGACTCGCAGGTCTCCAAATTATATTAATTTGTTGATGCTCACAGGCACCCAAAACTAGCCACCACATACATCATATAAAGAAATATAAAAGGATCACTATCCATGATGATTACCATATGCATCACATACATGAAAAATAAAACAATTATAGATTTAGGTATTAGACCAATTATTTTACATAGATTCGAATACTTTTCATGTGATCAAATCATCATAATTTTCTGATCTTGTTGACTATCGACATTAACTGACCGAATCAGCCAACAAGATCAAAATTTATATTCTCTGAATCTCATTAAATGATCCATAGATGGTTTAGTTCATGATCCTATATAGCTTGTGATCCATTATTACAGCAAGATACCATCAAAACAGCAATGAAGAATGATCAATAATACCCAAATCAACAATCTAATCTTAAAATATATGAGGGTTGCTCTAATACCAGAATGAAATACACAGGCTGTTGTGATAACAACCAACATATGTGCTCGAATCACTCGCCAATAGACTTCAGCCTATGCCTATATATTACATTTCTGGGGACTCTCCAAGTAAATTCTCTTGTGACTCTCTTATGTTGCCTTTTTGTTACACTTAGGCCTCCTGTTGTTCCTCGAGAACCATATTTGACTTGGGCATTAAAGGGTCCATTGTTGAATATGTTTCAATGGGTGAACTTTCTTATCTTTGTTTTTTCAAGTCGCATCCAACATTAGAGCAATAGTCCAAACAAGACCTCCACCGTCTAATGCCAACTAGGAGATGTGTAGCATTGAAGCCATTGCTATTTGAGCATGACAGCCACTAGACCATCACTGTGGAGGCATATAGTGACACTTAGCCAACTTTTCCAATCTAGATGGTGGATGAGTCGAGCTCACCAACAATCCTATCAACTTAGATCCTTGGTTGTGCTGATTCCCAGCAGCAACAAAGATCATCCTTCATGTTAAGCATTTGTCACCCACATCTTAACCATGCATTAAAAAATGTGGGACTCTATAGCTAGGGATTGATTGAACAAAAAGGAAAAAAGAACACTACCATCAACAAACAAAAATGCAAAATAGAACTAATACTTTACTAGTTGGATATTGAAGTAGAGGCTAGACATAAATAAAACCCTATCCTCTACCAAATGTGCAAGAGGTGATACCATCTGTTGCGGTCAAGGACTTATGATTCGACATATGAGGTATTATCTGCTCTGATCCATAGACCTCACAGTTTTGTCCCTTTGAATTCTAATTCATAAGGCATCTTATCTGCAAAGAGTAGTCCCTTTCTATATAAGCCAGAGTCTCCTTTGACTCGCAACTAATATGGGACTAATGGTGCCTTCTTTCCTTATTATCAACACAAACCCCACAGTCAAGAGAGAGTCTGTGTACAGGTGGAAGGTACCCTCCTTCTTTATTATCACTCTAACTCTCTAGTCAAAGAGTTTGTGTACAGATGGGAGGTGTATCATAATCATAGATTTGGGATGTACATGGGCAACCAATATTGCGACCAAAGACTCATAACTTGGTACATGAGGTATTATTCGTTCTGATCTATGGGCCTCATGATCTTATCCCTTTAGATTTCAATCTAAAAGATGCCTCACATGGGAAGGGTGGTCTCTTCGTATATAAGCCAGAGCCCCCTTGACTCACAACCAATAGGATAATGGTGCTCCCTCTCCTTATCATAACCACCATCCATGCAACTGCTCGATGATAGGTCACATCCTTGACCCATTTAGATCCCAATCCTAAAGAAACATGCATATATGAAGTCTAGGCAAGATACTGATACAATTTCATATCTATCTTATCCCTTTCTAAGAACTCTAGACTCACTAAGGGATTCGATCCATTTCTTAATCATGACAAGATTCTATCAGAAGCAGAGTTGCAATTGCTATGTAACCTCCATGACAATACTATTATGGTCGAGGACATGCCTGGCTTTCATAATCCTTAAAATGGCATCCATGATATGAGATTTTTGATCTTTCTCCTCTCTAGCAAGTCTCCTGCTTTTCTAATTTGATTCCTTTGGTGCTACCATAACATGTATCTCTACCTTAAAAAACTTTCTAATGAACTTATCCCTGATGCCACCTTCTATCGATCTCTGCCGTCGCTTTCCTTTCCATCATCACTGTCGTCGATCTTCCCTTCTAATCTTTCTAAGTGCTTTTCTTTCCATAGATCTCTGAAAAAGAGAAAGAAATGAAAAGAAAAAGAAGAGAAAATGACTTCCCTTTTAATTTTTCCACCTTTCCTTTGTTTTTGTTGATTTTTCTCATGTTTTTCTCCAATTTTTTCCTCTATTTTTCTATTCTTAAGAGTCTCCATCAGGTGAGAGGCTATGGACTCTTCACCCCTCTCTTCTCGATGCCATCTCCCTTCAGTCTCTGTTGTCACCTTCATCGATATCGGTCCTCCCTTTTGATCTCCTTCAAGTGCTTTTCTTTTCATAGATCTCTGAAAAAGATAAAGAAATGAAAAGAAAAACAAGAAAAAAAAAAGAAAAATTGGATAATCTATGCGAGAAAAGGTCTTCTTTTTTAATTTTTCCACTTTCTTTTATTTTCATTGATTTTTTCTATGTTTTTCTCTGATTTTTTCTCTATTTTTTTCATTCTCAAAAGTCTCAATTGAGTGGAAAGTTCCAAACTTTTCACCCCGCTCTCCTTGATGTTACCTCCCATCAGTTTCTGTCATCGCCTTCCTCCCCATCATCACCAGCATTGGCCCTTCCTTCCGATCTCCCTCAGGTGATCAAGATAACTTTTTAGAAGAAATATATGTTCTAAGAAAAATATTAATTTATTATTATTATATTTTATTAATTATTTTTTCTCATCATTTAAGTGGAGTCTGTTGTATAGCGTGGGTTAGTTGCTAGTAATATATGCTCCACTTTGCATGCATCAAACATGCCAAACCTAGTGAATGGGAGAGGAAGAAAGGAGAATTAGATTATTCTAAATGAAAGATGTTTATCATACTTTGGTGCTTGGAATCATGGCCATTTATCAAATATTCTCTCTATTTAAATAAATTATATGCATTGCACACATAAAGATGGTGGGAAAACCTAGCACAAAGGATTCCTCCCTAGGTGTGCGTCTTTTTATCAAAAAAATAAGAAAAGTAGACTTTATTTAACGGCTTCTAAAAAGTGTAGTGCAAGTTTCATATAGCTAAAGGTGATTGATTTTAAATGAAATATATATATATATATATATATATATATATATATATATATATATATATATATATATATATATATTTGTAGGACTATAATTTACTGCATCGCACCACTCTATTCTCCATGAATAAAAATCATATGAGATGGGTACCGGAGAAAAAATTATCGGCAGACTTTATATTTATCATGTTTTCCCTAATATCAATCTTAAAGAAAAAACTTAAAGATCAAAGACTTCTATTAATCGGGTCGTTATTCTCATAATTAAAGATAAAAAAGTTTGGTATTCGCTTTCTTTCTTGTTTTCATAGTATACTTTTTATTGATATATACTACATAATTAAGTAATATACATCAAATAAATTAATCATTAAGTAAGTCAATATATACCTTCAAATAAAGTGATATATAATTTTGAAATACAGAGTTCATTAATATACAGTATATGATCAGATAATACATACTTAGCAAATTAGTTATCTAGCAATCTAATACATATCTCTAAATAAATTGATACACAATTTTTTGAATATTATATTCACCAGTACATATTACATGATATGGTGATGTGTTCTTATTGATTTTTTAATATATACTGCAAGCTTTTTTGATTACACCTAATAGTGATCTAATATCATTTACAGATAGATTGATACATAGTTTTCAGAATATGAAAATCACCAATATATAGTATATGACTAGGTGATATATACTTTTCAAATTAGTTATCTAGTAACCTAATATATACTTTGAAACAAACTGATATATAGTTTCTATCATATTATATTCACCAATATATATTATATGGTATGGTGATGCATATTCATTGACTTTTTGATACATACTATAAGTTTCTGTGATATACACTAGTAATGACCTAATATACATCTCTAAGTCAATCGATATATAATGTGTAGTACATATTTTTTATTTGAAGTTATGTATTAGATTACTATTATATATTTATCAAAGAAGCTTGTAGTATATATCAAGAAGTCAATGTGTATGTATCATCAAGTCACGTAATATATACTAGTGAATATAATATTTTAAAAATTATGTATTAATTTATTTAGAGATGTATATTAAGTTGCTATATGACTAATTTATTAAGAATGTATCACATAGCTATATATTGTATATTGATGAATTTCATATTCTGAAACTTGTATATCGATTTACTTAGAGATATGTATTGATTTTTTGATAATTAATTTGATCATATGATATGTACTAATAAAAAATATGCGATGAAAACAAAAAAAAGATAGAGAATGCCATGTATTTTTAATTATAGGACCAACGACTCCAATAATAAAAAGAATCTTCAATTTTTAAATTTATCATTTAAGATTAACGTTAAAAATAATATGATAAATTATAAAAATCATTCTATAATCTAATATATATATTAAAATGGAGCGACCGCATTGATGCATCTCCGTTTGATATATGGATAAAATGTTTTGTGCTATGTGTCCAAGGTAGCATATTTTTTTTTTTGATTTCGGCATGACAGAGAGCTGTGGAGATGGACGAGAAGAATCTGTGGGGTGAGGAAGTGGCCGACTCATAAGTAGATGCCAGATCCATCCTCGCGATCGTCGTCGAAGAAGGAGGGGGTGCTGGGGTGGGGCAGTGGCCGTCGTTCGCGACCGTCGTTGGAGGAGGAGGGAGAGCTGATGCCTCCTCTGTGCAGTCGCCTATGGCGGAGGAGAACGATAGGGATTGAGAGGTGGTTGCCATTGGCTCCTTTGCTGCCTACGACTGCTTTGTCTTTGAGGGTGCGCGATGGAGGGTGGTGCGGGCGAGACAATATGAGGTCAAGGAAGGCACAGAGGCGAGGGAGGAGGGCGCGACAGAAAACTCATGACCTTGGTTTGGTCGAGTTGCTTCACCATCTCCACTGGAGCACCCAGTGGAGCTCCATCACTAGCCGCTCCTTCACCTCACCGCCGGCCACCAGCACCTCCGCATGAGAGAACCTAAGGGAGGTCGGAGGGGTTTCTTAGTTTTCGATGGGGGTGCTTTCTGGAGCATATGGGATTTTGTGCGAGGTGTGGCGGTGTGAGTTGGTCCCTTGAGGTTTTGACAGCTTTGGTAGAAGCATTATATTTTGCAGAGTTTGGGAGTTCTGATCATTATGGGCTTTTGTTCTCGTGATCAGGAAAAATGATCAAAGGAAAAAGGGAAAGAGCAAAAGAAAATACCTAAATAAAGAGGAATAGAGGTGAGAAGAGAAGTAGATGTTTGGGGATGGAGGATGAAAAGAGAAGCGGATGTTTGGGGATGGAGAGTGGGGGAATGGATTTATATTAACATCGTCTTTACGATATTTACAATCCTGCTGTAATTTGGAATTTTGCGAAGAGATAGGAGAGAGAAGATGATGGTGACATGAGTCAGATCGATCCCTGTGCCAATAATTATAGGCCATATAAAGATAAGGTTATCATCCATATCTATATAAAAAATATTCGCTCATCGTTACTTTTAATCTCTTATTATATACTAACAAAGTTTTTTTGAAAAAAATAAATAAAGAAAAAAGAACAAGATTATCTTATGTAGCTACATAAAGAATTCATCTATTTCTACTCGATCACTTATGATATACCAATTTTTTTTAAAAATAAATAAAAAAAAGATAAGATTATTATCAGTTACTAGATAAGATTTGCATTAAGCTAAGTTTCACCTTTCTGAAATATCATGTGGATACATGAGGATAGTGAACTTTTGACGGTTTGTTGTTAGCCAATTGAGTTGTAGCTTTTGTTCTATCTTTTTTGCAGATTAAAGTAAATGGGGATAAAATTTTTGTTATTGATATGACTATAAAGAAAAAAATATACGTAAGATACAAATAGGCTATCGTATTCTGAGATTTTCGAAATAATTGATGCTAAAAATATTTATTTCTTACTATCATTATCATGTTATTTAATCAATCTAAATTTATATTTTTATTTAAAATATTTGATATCATCTATGATATCTTTTATATTATATTTAATTTTTAATTTATATAAATATTATTTCAAAAAATAAACAAATACCATATATTGTACGGATTTTAAGCTAGGTTTTTTTAGTGCCCGTCTCGCTTGGTTTTTGTTGCTTCCCCACCCCAATGATGATGTAAAGAGATCGATGGACTTGTGCAATGGACTTGCCCGTCTCCTGTGTGACTCCATGCATTGTACCAATCCTTATCTCCCGTGAGATCGGTAAGAAACAGAAAATCTATCGGATAATAATAATAATAATAATAATAATAATAATAATAATAATAATAATAATTATTATTATTATTATAATAATAATATTATTATTATTATTAAGTCCTTCAAAACCTACTCCTCATGCTGGAGGATTTTCGCAAACTTGAGATCGTAGAAGATTTGTTGCCCACTTGCCCTCAGGCGGGAGCCACGTGGCAGCACACTCCGGGAATCCCACGGAGGAAACGGGGGAGGGTGTTCACCACACGCGGGTGCGTGGCTTTTGACTCCTTTACCCCGTCCCCCATCCCTAATACTTCACCCAACAAGGCCAAAATACAGCACCCAATTTTACCAAAAAAAATGATACAGCACCAAAAGCTACGCCTACCCCAATAGGTCGCCGGAGGGGTCTAAGCCCATTGCTTATCACGAGTCACTGGGAAATAGAGCCTCTTTTAAAACCAAAATACCAAAATTACCTTCCAGACTTCTCGAATAATCCCGGTCTATATAGGTTCGGAAATCCTTCGGGGTAGACAAAGTTTTCGAAACAGAAATATAAAACCTATTTCTCCCCAAGGAGCTCGAGTTCCATAACATATCGAGGAAGAAGAAAGGGACCCCGAAGTTTACTTCAATTCTGAACTCTGTTCTCTTCTCCTCCGTCTCCGACGCGATCTCCGAATTCCTGGAGGTATTCGCTGATCTCCTCCTTCGGGAGTTCTTGTGGAAGGAAATCTGGTTCTCTTTTCGACTCAGGGTTTTAATTTTGTGATGCGATTTAGGTCAGGGAAGGGGTTAATTGTCATGTTTTCATGGTGTCTCATGCCGTCATGTGGATCTAACTCATAATTATTTTGTTTTTCCCCGCTGTTGGTCCTCCCAAATTTTGATGGTTTTTTACCTAAAATCTGTTTTTTTAAAATAAATTCTGATCGTGAAATCGTATTATCTTTGATTTAACGAGATTATCTTGGCAGTGTTTTGGACTTATTGGGTATTGAAAAGAATTTGGTTGAATTGGTCTCAGAACATATGATCTAATTATTTGGAGGGTTGGATTGATTCAGGGATAGCAACTCGAGCGTGGTCTCGAAGTACCCCTCTTCAATGGCTAACGAGGCAAACGTCGCGGCTGAGAAGCCAGTTGACAGGTTTGTTGTAATTAATGTTGGTTATGTCATGTTAGAATCTGCATGAAGCAGCAGACTCATGTTTTATCGATTCTAAATTTGTATTTGTGCCTCATACACATTTTTTTAAACGTATTTGATAAATTTTTTTCTTGATTTTCCACACACTTGTTCGTCAAGGCTATATAAATGATAAAACCATGGGGCAAGCTGGCCTAATCTGGATTTTAAGTCCATAACTTGCTTGGCTGAGATATGGGCAAAAATTTGAAGCTTATTAGATTTGGACAGTCAGGCTTTGAGTTAAGTGTCAGTTCAGGACTCTGATACTTAACCAGGTGATGTTGTATAGGATACCAAGTTGGTAATTACATGAGTAGCATCTAGTGCAAAATCTTTGTGGAAAAGATGTTAGCTTTCTAATTTGTCACCAGATTCAAGTATCATGATCAAGGTTTTATGTCCCAAAAGGATGAAGGGTGTCTCGGCCGTCCCATCTCATTCCTATGAGAAAACGGGATTAGGATGGGGTTGGGACTCCGAAACCCATCCATGCAGGGAGAGAAGAAGAAAGAGAGAAGGAATCTGAAGAAAGAAAAAAAGTGAAAGGAAAGAAGAAGAAGAAAAATGAAGAAAAAAAAGAAAGGAAAGAAGGAAAAAAGGAAAGAGAAAGAATAAGAAAAAGAAAAAAAGAAAGGAAAGGATAAGAAAATGAAAGAGAAAGAAAAGGAAGATAGAAGAAAGAGAAAGAAGAGAAGGAATACAAGAAAAAGAAAGAACGAAATGAAAGAAGAAGGGGAGAGAAAAGGAGGATATCTATTGGGATGCAGGATCGGGATAGTTGTTGGGATAGGACTGGATAGCGGGGCATCCCATTCCATGGAGATACTGAGACATCTCCATCCCACGGGATTTAAAACCTTGATCATGATACATTCTCTAGGTGGAAGAGTCTCAAAATTAGAGGAGATTTAAATGTGGTAAGGGGAAGAAGAAAGATTGGGAAAAACTAAGAGGCTGAGACATGGTCTAGGAACTGAAATTAATAATTGTGGTTGATATACTTTCTCCCTTTTTTTTTTGAAGAAAATGTGCTGACCAATAACTCATTTTTTTGAATTCGAGAAATTCCCTAACAAAAAAAGACTACTATAATCTAAAAAAATAATTGTGGTGCTACATCTATGTTTAGACAAACATTTTTTCATCTTGTCATAAAGCAGCAATTATAAGGCAGATGCTATGCGTACAATTTTATTTTGTCCTTGATGTAGCTATACCTTTTTGCTGACCACAACTTGCAGTTTCTGCTTTTGTGCTCTAATTATAGTCTTGCTGCTCCATATGTTTGAATCTTGATTGCTTGTAAATGTATTTAAATATAAAAAACAAAAAGAACTGGTAGAATGACTTCCATGTATCAATAAGTTAAGCATGCAATGAGTTCTTTAACTGGTTATTGATAAATCTTGCCAGTTTTTCCTGTTTTGTTCTGTTCTATTGGCCACATTCAGTGATAGCATCTTATATTCATCAGATTCATGCTGACCCATTATGTTGTTGCTGTTGTCATCTCATCGGTTATGGTATATGATAATCTGAAAGTCCTTTTGGTGTAGGTCTCTCTCTAACAAAAAGAATCAGAGAAGAGTTCCAAAGAAAATACACAAATCTGAGAGAGAGAAACTTAAACGTGACCAGCTGAATGAGCTCTTTCTCGAGCTGGGTCATGTTCTTGGTATGTATCACCCATTTCAATTGCTATTTTCTCAATGTAGTTAGTGTTCATTGTGTAATCCTCGTCTCGCCTCATAAAAAACGGTAATGTTCAACAAAGTGAAATATGCATATTAATTGGGGGGATCAAAATATGTGTGGTGATTTTATAATGGTGATCAAATTTGTGTCAATGAAAATTATTGACATATAACCTTCATTGTTCCTATGTTATTTATAATGCAATTTGAAGTCTGATATCTTTATTTTGTATGACATGGATGTGCTATGTGGATACTTTAAGATGGAATCTTGTTGGAAAGTTATCCTGATTGCTTCATGTTTTCCATTGACTTCATGAGTTACCTGGCAATGATTATGATATCAATATTAAGTATGTTGATTGATTTTGGTGATTTGAGATTGTTCTGAGCCCGGTCAAACTCTATAATCTTTCTGAGGATAGAAAATGCATTGTGCACACTGCTTTGTAAAACTACTGTTGTTGCTTTTCTGGGAGCTTGTTTTGATTATGATAGAAATGCAAATTAGGAGAATATCTCCGGATATAAAAATTCAGTATTATATCTCATCTAATACTGTATTGTTAGAATTTAGTATTCACTGGTAGTCAGCATTTTAGCAATATTATTGCTGCCATTGGGGAATGCTAAATGTTCCACCAAGGGAATGCTAGCATATTAATGTAACCACCACTAAATGGTGGACTGCTTGCTGTGTTGCCCCGGGAACATCACCAAAAAGGATGGTTTCTGCAAAACTTTCCTCTTTTTGTTTTTTCAATATTGATGTATTTGCTGTTGTTATTGAACTAAGAAGCAGTTTTTTGCCAACTCTTTTGATGAGCCTAATGTCTGTATTTACAGAACCAGCTCGACAGAATAATGGTAAGGCAACCATATTGGGCGATGCTTCTCGGATACTGCGAGATCTTCTTGCCCATGTAGAATCTCTTAGAAAGCAAAATGCTGCTTTGCTAACTGAATCTAGCTATGTAAGCTTCTCAAACCTGGCCTTTGTTTAGCTTATGTCTAACAATAATGCTCTTTACTGGTTCTTGTGGCTTTTATTTGGAGAAAAAAATAATGCTCTTTACTGGTTCTTGTGGCTTTTATTTTAGTAGTCCTTGTCCAAAGAAATTTTAACTTTACTATTTCTAGAAAAGAGAATAAGACAAATCCATGACAAAAATAATATCTGCAGATCAATGTATACAAATTTCTCAAATATGCTACCAGTGGGAGTTTATGCCTCCTTGATAATATCCTCTAAACTTAAGATAGACTCCTGCTTGGATCATTCGGACATTCTGAAATATCTGTTGTCTACAAAATCCTTTATTGGTCGTTATTTCCGATCTTTCTTGTTAGATGAATTAGTAAAAAGAGTTTGGGAGACATGTTGTATTTTTATTGATATGCATATGTAGATGCTAATATAGTTTATAAGTCAAGCTTGAGTTTTTTACCAAAGAAAAAACTGGCTTAAGTTTCATTGTTCATCACCACTTTTTTATTTTCGCAATGGCACTTTTGAGGCTGTATCAAATTTGCGAGTAGGACATGATTAGTAACAAGATAGCTGGTTGGAGGTAATCACTATGGATCTGCAAGGAAAGATTCATGTGATGGTCCATTTCATATATCAATGTTTCTTTGTTTACTGGCATAATACGTGATCCAACTTTCAAAAAATCATGTTCACTGGTCGGGTGAAGTTTAGGATTTTGGTATGTGACAGTGATCCGCACAATGCCATATCATTTCCATATCCATAATAACCAAGCCTTGTCTTGGATGTAGGGGTTGGCACTGATTGGCTTTATGGATCCTTACTTGCCAAAGATTCTAACCAATGCTATTTTTGTTGTTACCAGAAGTTTTTCCAAATTCTTTTCCACAACTTCCACAGTGGTACTTCCTGTTCTAGACCCTTTATCACATCTTTGTACACCTCTCTTTTCTGGAAACTCCTTATATCCTCATTATACATGCTCACTCCATTTCAATCAATTCTACATTATTTTATCCTCAATTTGTACATCTTCTATGCGCTCTCAAATTATATCTTTCCTGATTTGACTCTTACTAATTTTACTGCACGTCTATTTCAACATTTTCATCCTTGCCATGTTCATCTTAATTCCAAATTCTTCTTAATTTTCCATCCTTAATAATATGAAGATGATCTTTCTATTGGCACCTTCACAAAAACGAACTTAGCAGAACACAGGACAAAATTATATTTTTCAAATAATTGCGTTTGTATTTGGAATTTGAAAGGAAAACTCATGGTAGGTTATCTGAAAACCAAAGAAAAAGAGGATGAAATTGAATGCAGTTATGAATGAGATTATGATTGAATTCTTTTAATGTACATTAAAATTTGAGAGGCTTTGGTGAAAGCATCTTATCCGAAAGGTCCGCTTAAAATTCAGCATGCAACTACTAGCAGAAGAAAACATCAAAGGATATGCTACAAAGCAGCTATTGGCTGTCAATCATATGGAGAGTTAGGAACAAAATGTTTTTCAGCAATCTTAGAACGGTGACTAATGGGATCGTGCTACAGGATGATGAATTCTTGTATAAGGTAAAAATAGGTATAGTTAGAAGGAAATGGAAAATGGATGGTTGCTAGTGGGATTGAAGTTACCAAGACAAGGCTGGTACAAAATCAGTATGTGAAGATCATAGTAAACAAACAAAGGATGCTGACTGAGACAATGCTTAGCAACGAAAAGGGAAAATTTGGCTCTTTCAAAATGTTGCCACACTGATTCTGTCCAACCGGTTGACTTTTTCTTATTGGGGAGGTTTTGCGACCTACCATTGCAGGATTGAATATCCAAAACATAGTGTTGGGGAATACCGACCGACCCCGCTCGTGCCGACTCATAATTGGGCATACACGATCGACCGACCGGCCGATCGATCGTCGGGTGCCGTTACCGACCGATCGACGGCTCTCTACCGACCGAGGATATGTCGGTCAGGCAGATCTTTTCCGCTCTCCTGACCGACTGCACCAGGAGATCCGATGCCCGACTCCCGCGACGTGCCCGACCGACCGTCGGAGGGGTCCGAATCTCCACCCGACACCCCTCAGCTGGCCGCCGATTTAGGGTCGGTCGGCTCCTCCAATCGCCGTACTACTGCCAGAGATTGTCAGTCCTGACAACAGCATGCGGCACTGCCGCCTAGGGGCATTATCCCACCTAGGGTATGGGTCAACCCTAGAGATTTGACAGCCCCACGGCGATTTGACACTTTTACGGCGACTCTGACAGTCTATAGTGAGTTGACAATTCTTCAATTGTCCGCGCCATTAATGACGGCGCTATACCACGCTCCACTATATATATCGGGGAAGGCAACAGTGCTAGAGGTCCTTCCGAAAACTCTCAGGCTTGCTCCCTCTCTCTCTTCCTCTCTCGTTGAGCTCCTTGTTTTCTTTTCACTGTTGCCTAGTCTCTTTTCTGACTTGACCGTCGGAGGGTCCCCGCCGGAGCCGCCTCCGGTCAGTGCGGACTTTCTTTTGCAGGCGCTCGTTCCCGGCGACCAGGCGATGAGGGGATTGGCTGCAACAGATTGGCGCGCTAGGTAGGGGGGCGGCGAGCAGTGCACTCATAGTGACAAGTTGGTGCTTCATCGACAGCACTGGGGATCGTAACCCCCACGGAATCCGAGATGACAAAGACGAGCTCAGCGATCGAGGGTCACCGGGTCGGCAAGGCGCTCTTCCCGCCGGGAAGAGGCCTCTCCTCCACCCCCCGCGGTGGAACCCAGCTCTCCGCACCCCGCGGTGACCACGGAGGCGCAGATCGCGGCGATCGTACGGCAGATGATCGTGCTGACGGACGCGGTCAAAAGCCTTCAGCAACAGCCGGTCCAGCTGCCGCCATCACCGGTCGGGCAACCGGTGGCACGTCCGATGCCCTCCAGGAGCAGCCGCCGACGTCCGCGTCGATCTCTGTCGCCCCCGCAGGAGCACCTGCCACAGCGCTCCCACAGAGAGGAGGGGCGGCTGCGGCGCGACGCCCACCGGTCCCGACAGCATTCTCCCTCCCAGCTGGAACGAGCGAGGAAGGAGAAGCGACCGCGAATGCCGTCCGCCTCTCTCTCTGACTCTTCTGGAGACTCCACTCCTGGGGTCTCCCAGCACCGACGGACAGACGACTACGAACGCAGGTTCGAGGAAATCGACCGTCGGCTCGCGCAGTTGCAGGTGGACGGGTAGAAGTCTTCAAACGACGTCGACTTCCAGACCGCCCAATCTCTCTCCCAACTCATCCTCGACGAACCGATCCTCGGTCGGTTCAAGATGCCGCACGTAGAGCCCTACGACGGCTCCACCGATCCAATCGACCACCTAGAGAGCTACAAAGCTCTCACGACGATTCAAGGGGCAACCGACGCTCTCTTTTGCATCGGCTTCCCCGCCACGCTCCGCAAGGCTGCCAGGGCCTGGTACTCCGATCTTCGATCGGAAAGTATCCACTCCTTCGGGCAGCTCGAGCACTCTTTCGTGGCTCACTTCAGCACCAGCCGGAAGCCGCCACGAACGTCGGACAGCCTTTTCTCCCTCAAACAGAGAGAAAACGAGATGCTCCGACACTTCGTGATGCGATTCAACGCGGCCACGCTTGAGGTCCGGGACCTCAACGAAGACATGGCTATCTCGGCCATGAAGCGGGGGCTGAGGGTGTCCCGGTTCACTTACTCCCTGGACAAGACCCTCCCCCGGACATATGTCGAACTATTGGAGCGCGCGTACAAGTACATGCGCGCGGACGAAGGAGCCTCCGATCGGCGCTTGATCGAATTCAAGGGCCCGAAGGAGAAGCGAAGAAAGGGTCGGGACCCCGCCGAACCTAGTAGGCCCCCGACCGACGGTCGGGTCTCGCCCCCACGACGAAACCAGAAGTCGCCCCGACGGCAGACTCCAAGACCGACACGCCCCAGGTATGACTCCTACACTCCTCTCTCTGCTCTCCGTGCGCAGATTCTGATGGAGATCGAGGGGGAAGAGTACCTGCGACGGTCTCCGCCTCTGAAGGTAAAAGGCCTCGACCGACGGAAGTACTGTCGATTCTACCGGGGCCACGGCCACAACACCGAGCAATCATCCAGCTTAAGGATGAGATCGAAGCCCTCATCCGTCGAGGGTATCTCGGTAAATTCTGGAGGAACCCGTCGACTCAACCAGTTGCCAATCGACGACCCCAGCCGACTGAAGAAGCGACGACTAATCGGCCAACGGCCGGGGTCATCAATATGATTTCCAAACGACTTGGCCCAGGGACGTCTGCTGGAGGGGAGCCGACGAAGAGGCTGTGCCCGGGCGACGTAATTACCTTTACGGAAGAAGATGTTCGGGGCATCCAAACTCCCCACGACGATGCTATTGTTGTTTCGGCGACAATAGCGAACTATGATGTAAAAAGAATTTTTATGGATAATGGAAGTTCAACGAACGTTTTGTTTTACTCGACCTTCTCCCGGATGCGACTATCAACCGACCGACTCAAGAGGGTCCCTACGCCCTTGATAGGCTTCGCCAGGGACGCCGTCGCGACGGAAGGAGAAATTATCCTGTCCGTGACGGTCGGCACCGAACCACGACAAAGCACGATCCGTTTGACTTTCACGGTCGTCCAGGTGCCTTCGGCCTACAACGCCATACTTGGAAGACCCGGACTAAACGTCCTCAAGGCGATTGTCTCGACGTACCATCTCTTGGTCCGATTTTCGACCAAAAACGAAGTCGGGGAGATGCGTGGAGACCAACAGCTGGCCCGTCGATGCTTCCAGATCTCCGCTCAAAGCGACGAGTTGAAGGGCTCCCTGACGATCGACAAACTAGACCAACGGAAGGAGGAAGAACGGGGCTCACCGGCCGAACAGCTCGTGTCAATCCCGATAACGGAGAACCCCGACCGAAAGGTATGGGTCGGGTCCCAATTACCCGACCCCGAACGACAACGGTTGGCGGAGCTGCTGAAGGCCAACGCCGACATATTTGCTTGGTCGGCAGCAGATATGTCGGGCATCCCCCCGGAGACAATAACGCACCGACTCAACATCGACCTGATGGTGAGGCCGGTGAGACAGAAGAAAAGGTCTTTTGCTCCTGAAAGACAGAAGGCCATCGACGAAGAAGTGGACAAGCTACTCGAGGCGGGCTTCATCAGAGAAGCTACATATCCCGATTGGCTCGCCAATGTTGTCATGGTCAAGAAAGCCAACAAAAAGTGGAGGATTTGTATCGACTACACCGACTTGAATCGGGCCTGTCCGAAGGACAGCTTTCCACTTCCAAAGATCGACCAGCTGGTGGATGCGACGTCCGGTTATCGACTGCTCAGTTTCATGGACGCCTTCATCGGGTACAATCAGATCCGGATGGCGCCCGAGGACGAGGAGCACACTGCCTTCGTGACCCCCAAGGGCCTCTACTGCTATCGAGTAATGCCCTTCGGGCTGAAGAATGTCGGTGCCACCTACCAACGACTTGTCAACAGGGTCTTTAAAGGCCAGATCGGGCGCAACATGGAAGTATATGTCGACGACATGCTGGTAAAAAGTGCGCAGATTTCGGATCATGTCCAGGATCTCGAAGAAACCTTCCGCACTCTACGACGACATCGGATGAAGCTGAACCCGACTAAGTGCGCCTTTGGAGTAACCTTGGGGAAGTTCCTCGGGTTCCTCGTCTCGTAACGGGGAATCGAGGCCAACCCCGAGAAGATCAAGGCCATCATCGACGTGCGCCACCCGAACACCAAGAAGGAGGTCCAGCAGCTGAATGGAAAGATCGTCGCTCTCAGCCTGTTTATCTCTCGATCGGCTGAAAGGTGCCTCCCGTTCTTCAAAACTCTGAGGCAGGCGAAGGGCTTCTCTTGGTCGGATGAGTGCCAACGAGCCTTCGAGGATCTGAAGAGGTACTTGGCTTCCCCGCCGTTGCTTGTAAAGCCGGAGGTCGGGGAGACATTGTATCTCTATTTGGCCACCTCCCCCGATGCGGTCAGTTCGGTGCTCGTCAGAGAAAACGAGAGCCGGACCCATCAACCTATCTACTATACCAGCAAAGTGCTCCGCGGCGCTGAAGCCCGATATTCGGAGACAGAAAAGATGATTTTCGCCCTGACCGTCTCCGCACAGCGACTTCGCCCATACTTCCAGACGCATGCCATTGTGGTTCCCACCAACCAGCCCCTGAGGGCGATACTGCGCCGACCTGACACATCGGGACGACTGGCAAAGTGGGCAATGAAGCTCAGCGAGTTCGACATACAGTACCGGCCGCGACCTGCCTTAAAGGTCCAGGTCCTGGCCGACTTCATCGCAGAATGCCCGACGACCGACCAAGGGTCGGAAGACGGGGACCCCGGGCGAGGTGCGGCCTCCAAGCCTGACCCGGTCTCCGCCTGGGTACTGCACATCGGCGGGGCTTCAAACGCTCAGGGGAGCGGGGCTGGGTTCCTGCTCACCAACTCGGATGGAGTAGTCACCGAGTACGCCCTCCGATTCGACTTCAAAGCCTCCAATAACCAAGCCGAGTATGAAGCGCTCCTCGCCGGCTTGAGGATGGCAAGGAAACTTGGGATCGA
Organism: Elaeis guineensis; assembly: GCF_000442705.2. Lineage (NCBI taxonomy): Eukaryota > Viridiplantae > Streptophyta > Magnoliopsida > Arecales > Arecaceae > Elaeis > Elaeis guineensis. The sequence continues at coordinate 82,973,314 of NC_025999.2, forward strand.
CAGCCTCCGGGCATTCTCCGACTCTCAGTTGATCGTGGGGCAGGTCAAAGGCGAATTCGAGGCACGAGATCCAGCCATGGCAAAATATCTCCAGAAAGTGAAGGATCTCGTGGCGCACCTCGGGTATTTTGAAATTTTTCACATCCCTAGGTCGGAGAACGCCCGGGCCGACGCACTCTCCAGACTGGCGACCTCGGCTTTCGATTCTTTGGGCCGGACGTTCGTGGAGAATCTCGAGCAGTCGAGCATCGACAAGGTCGAGGAGGTGCTACAACTGACAGCTGAACCAAGCTGGATGGATCCGGTTGTTCGGTACCTAACCGACGGGATCAGTCCTGAAGATCCCACGGAGGCCAGGCACCTCCGATGGTCGGCCTCCCAATATGTGATCATGGATGGCCGACTCTACAAAAGGTCGTTCTTCCTTCTCTTGCTCAGGTGTTTGGGACCGACCGACACAAATTACGCACTCAGAGAGGTGCATGAAGGAATCTGCGGGAGTCACTTGGGGGGCAAATCCTTAGCCTACAAGGTCCTACGGCAGGGTTACTACTGGCCCACCATGAAGAAGGATGCGGCTGAGTTGGTTCGGAAGTGTGAACCGTGCCAGAAATACGCCAACATACAACACCGACCAGCCAGCCAAATCGCTCCTATCGCCGCCCCATGGCCCTTTGCTCAATGGGGGGTCGATATCCTTGGTCCTTTCCCTCCAGCATCGGGCCAAAGGAAGTTTATAGTCGTTGCTATCGACTACTTCATCAAGTGGGTGGAGGCCGAGCCCTTGGCGCAGATTACCGAGCGCAAGATGGAGGACTTCGTTCAGAAGTCCATCATCTTCAGGTTCGGATTGCCGCATACCATTATCACCGACAATGGGCGACAATTCGACAACCAAGACTTCAGAGACTTCTGCGCGAGGTTTTACATCACGCACCGACTGACTTCAGTCGGGCACCCACAGTTCAATGGCGAAGTCGAGGTGACCAACCGGACCATACTACACGGGCTCAAAACCCGACTAAATGAAGCCAAAGGCCTCTGGGTCGACGAGCTGGGCTCCGTTCTGTGGGCTTACCGAACGACCCCCCGCGTTCCGACCGGGGAGTCGTCTTTCAGTTTGGCCTATGGGACGGAGGCGATGATACCACTCAAGATTGGGCTGCCATCTACTAGGGTCGAGCAGTATCAAGAGCCGAACAACTCTGATTGCCGGAGAGCCGACCTAGACCTCCTCCCCGAACTACGGAATGAGGCTCAACTTCGCATGGCTTCATACCGACAGAGGGTAACCCGATATTACAACGCCAAGGTCAAGCCAAAGCTCTTCAGGCCTGGGGACCTAGTCCTAAGAAAGGCAGAGGTCTCGAAGCCTCTGGACCAAGGAAAGCTAGCTCCGAACTGGGAAGGGCCCTACCTGGTAGCAGACACCTATGGGCCGAGGGCTTACCAACTGGAAACTCTGGAAGGAAAACCCATTCCCCGGACCTGGAATGTTGACAACCTGAAGTTGTATCACCAATGAACTTTGTGCCTGTTCGTTCAGAATACGAATCCAATTTCAAATTTCGGAGTTTTAGCTCTTCGACTGATGATCGGCGCTCGTCAAAAAGGACGAGTCCCGTGGTGCTTTCATCCCGACTCGGACTTAATATCCACGTGGAACCAACGGCCCGACCGCCGATGATGTATCGGGCGCTCACAATGGCCAAACCGTCCACGACAACGGGAGTTGACACTCCTTCTACGATCAGAGTTTCGGGCCAAACGATCGGCTGACGTGCCGACGGGGCCCCAACCAAGGAAAGGCAAAATGCCTGCGCGATCGCCGTCGCGACTTACCGACTGAGCTACGGCCGGTCGAAGGATATTCGGCTTACCACTGTCTATCACACGAAGCGACCACTATCGCATTCATGACTCACCGACCGAGCTACGGCCGGCCGGAAGATATTCGGCTCACCACCGTATATCATATGGCGCAGTGTAAGTACCCGACACAAGGGTATCGGGATTCGACTTATCATCGTTTCCCCGACTAAACGCGTCGGACGACATCTTACTGAATGCGTTGAAAGAGACCCGACTGCCAAGTCTTATCCGACGGCCGGTCGGCTTTCGACTCAACGAACACGCCCGACTCACAACCAGGCGAAGGACGCCCGACTCACAGCCGGGCGAAGGATGACTGACTCACAGCCGGGCGAAAGACACCCGACTTAGGCCCTCGACCATCGAAAGGCCGATCCAAAGTCGGGACTTGTTCTACCTTCGTAGCGGCACAAACTACCGAACGTCCTAACTGATCTATATGGGTTAGTGACTCACGTGTTCAAATGCATTCCGCAACACATGGAAAAAAGAAAGACATGCAGAAGGAAAAAGTTCAAGTCCAAAAAACTCTGACTTTGATTTTATTGAAAATCAAAATAAGCTTACAAAATTGGGCCAAAGCCCGGATACACGCCGGAGCAAAAGGAAAAACAAAAATAGAAAACCGACTAGTCTTCAGAGTCGGCCTCCTCCACTGGGTAACGATGAGGGACGGTCGGCGAACCCGCTCTGGCTTTAGCAGTCGGGGTAGCCTGATCTTCGGTAGCTCGCTCTGCGTCTTCTTCGGCTTCCGCCCTGGTGGTGAGGCCTCCCGATGCTGGGTCGGCCGTCTCCTCCGCAGCTGGGGCCTCCGACTCCGGCAGAACAACGCTGCTGAGATCAAGCTCTGGGTACAGGCTTCGAACGGCTTGTCGAGCGTCCTCGAACCCGACCCGGTACGAAAGGAAGCCGCTCTCCAGAAGCTCTTCTCGGTACTCTTCCGAGTCACGGAAGTTTTCGACGGTCCGACTCTGCTTCTGCCCTCACGATGTCCGCATCGGCCTGGGCAACGGACAGGCCTTCCTCGGCCTTAGCAAGATTTCCGAGGCTTACTCGGAGCTGCTCGCGGTTGGCCTCCAGCTCCTTAGTGAAGCTGTCCCGCTCGTGCTGAAGCCGACGGACGGTCCGGGACTTCTTCTTCGCGTCGTCCCGAGTCGACTGCAGCTCCGACTCCAACGTCGCCAAAGCTCCCTTGAGTCGGGAGACCTCCTCCGTAAGTCGGGAGACCTCCCCCTCGAGTCGGCCCTCCCGTTCGACCGACTGTTGCAGCTGGTCGACCAAGACGACCTTGTCGGCTTCAACGGCCGCGACCTTGTCTCTCCAAGCCGCGCGCATGTCGCCGAACATCCGGTATCCGAACTCTAGCTCGGATATGTTGTAAACCAGCTGCACAAAACAAAACCGACTGTCAGGAGGCCGAGCCTACGGAAGCCACATTGGAAACGAAAGAAAGAGGGACTTACCCGGATCATCATCGGGTAGAACGAGGACAGCATGTCGGAGACACGCTGGTTCTTCATCGCCTCGATGTCGGCGGGAAGGAGGAGCGCCTGGCACAGCCTCCTGGCCAAGTCGTGGTTGGCCAGGCCCGATGCGCCTTCAGGGAGTTGGAACTCGGTCGGTCCTTCACCGCCTGCCGACCGTCCTTCGTCGTCCGACGCCATGGGGGCCTTCCCTCGGCCGGATGCCCAGGCCCTGACGTCGGAGATGAACGGCAAGCTTGAGCCCGATCGAGTCTCGACCGACGGCGCGGCAGCAGCAGGCGCAGGTCGCTTGGGCTCGTGCGCCTCCTCCCGATCCTCCTCCGTCGGCTGAGCAGCCGCTGCGCCATCGACCGACTCATCGGCCGCCCTTCTTTCGGGCGAGGCGGCGCCCTCGCCCGACGGTCCCTCGGACGGGACTTCGACGAGCACTGTCGGTGCCGACAGTGCGATGACGGGCTCCGCCCCCGACCCAGTCGGTTCGCTCGACGGAGCTACGTGGGGCCTCTTGGTTGGCCGCGACGGCCCGGCCCCTTGCGCCGGCCTCTTTCGAACGGCGTACTGACGTACGTCGGCTGCCGTCAGTCTTGATCTCGACGGCATATCTGCAAACAATGACAGACGGTCAGCACCATAAAAAAAAAAAAAAAAACAAAAACAAAAAGAAGAAAAAGGGGAAGAAAAACGAAAAACCGATCTAAGCGAGGGACCGGGCTGAGGCCGGCGTCATACAGGGCCTGCTCGGTGACGAGCTCCCTCTGCTTCGGCACCGAGATGTCCTTCAGCCGGTGGAAGTCTTCCCGATCCTCAGCTTCCACCCGACTGTTCTTGTTCGGCTCGGTTCGGGGATTCCCCCAACAGACGGGGAACCCCCAAGGAGTGGAAGAGGATGCGAAGAAGAACTGGTTCTTCCATCCATGAATGGACGACGGAAGACCAGTGATGAAAGAAAGCCCCTTCCGAGGATTGAAGTACCACCACCCTCGGGCTTTAGGGTGGGGTCGGAGGACGAAGAAAGCTCGGAAGAGGAAAATCCGAGGATCAGTCGGCAAAAGCCGACACAGAAGAGCAAAACTGACTATTAGTCGAACTGAGTTCGGTGCGAGTTGTGCCGGGCACAGCCCGTAATAGTCAAGAATGTTTCGGACAAACTCCGGGACCGGAAAACGAAAGTCGGCCCGGAGGTCCTCCACGTAGAAGGCCACCTGGCCCTCAGGCGGGCTGTTAATCCGATCGTTGGCACCAGGGGCGAATAGCCGAAACTGCTCTGGGATGCAATATTGCTCTCGGAGCCGATCGACGTTCGGCCCCGAAAGTGAAGAAACCTCCACCTCCAGGGTCGACCGAGGGTCGTCAGTTGGCTCTCCCGACCGATTGCCTCGTGGAGATGTTCTAGCCATGGACTGGAACAAAAGACAAGGAAATGAAGAAGAAGGCAGGGAGGAGGAGACGGTGAAGGTGATGATGGCCCCCAGAAGAAGAAGAAGAGGGAGCTCCTAAGAAGAAAGGAAGCGGAGAAGAGTACCTGGGATGAGAGATTACGCGGGCAGAGTCTCGACAGCAAAATAATGGGGAGGTAAAAACTGAATATGGACGACCCTGTATATATAGTACCCCCGACGGTCGAGATGAAGGCACGACCAACGAGAAGTCCCCAGATCTCGCCACGTGGCGTCATCCGGTCCGTCCGTCAGCCCGACGGTTCGACGCACCCATCCTCAGATCGAGCCACGTCACCTCAATCCGCTCCAACGGATCCGTCCCAATGGCTACATGCCACGTGGCACAGAGGCCGTAACGTTTCGTATCCCCGAAGGGGCGGCGGGAACGACGGTTTTCTTTCCCGATGGGACGAGACGTCTGACACCTACAGGACGTCCGACACCGACATGACACCTGGCGCCGACGGGACATCTTACACCGACTGGACATCTGACGCCAGCGAATCCCCCTGCATTCATGAGACGCCTGACATCATATCAGCCCACGGTACGGTCGGAACTTGATACACCGAGGATCCACTCCTTTTCGCCCGGCGCTACTGCCCAAACGAAGACATCGGCCAGTGCGCCGTCCGACTCAGGAGTGGAGGGGGGCAACCGTTGGGGAATACCGACCGACCCCGTTCGTGCCGACTCATAATCGGGCATACACGACCGACCGACCGGCCGACCGATCGTCGGGTGCCGTTACCGACCGATCGACGGCTCTCTACCGATCGAGGATATGTCGGTCGGGCAGATCTTTTCCGCTCTCCCGACCGACTGCACCAGGGGGTCCGATGCCCGACTCCCGCGACGCGCCCGACCGACCGTCGGAGGGGTCCGAATCTCCACCTGACGCCCCTCAGCTGGCCGCCGACTTAGGGTCGGTCGGCTCCTCCAATCGCCGTACTACTGCCAGAGATTGTCAGTCCTGACAACAGCATGCGGCACTGCCGCCTAGGGGCATTATCCCACCTAGGGTATGGGTCAACCCTAGAGATTTGACAGCCCCACGGCGATTTGACACCTTTACGGCGACTCTGACAGTCTACAGTGAGTTGACAATTCTTCAATTGTTCGCGCCATTAATGACGGCGCCATACCACGCTCCACTATATATATCGGGGAAGGCAACAGTGCTAGAGGTCCTTCCGAAAACTCTCAGGCTTGCTCCCTCTCTCTCTTCCTCTCTCGTTGAGCTCCTTGTTTTCTTTTCACTGTTGCCTAGTCTCCTCTCTGACTTGACCGTCGGAGGGTCCCCGCCGGAGCCACCTTCGGTCAGTGCGGACTTTCTTTTGCAGGCGCTCGTTCCCGGCGACCAGGCGACGAGGGGATTGGCCGCAACACATAGGTGGATGGTTCAGTATGTAATGGTGGGTGGACTTCAGAAATTTAACAGTGGGATCCTTGCAGAAGTTGGGACATTGCTGAGTCGGTTTATGGAAACACATTGTTATAGTCAAAGGCAAGTGGACATTGGTGGTGGATTACCTTGCAGGTAGGGCAGGGATACAAAAACGGTAAGCTAGGAGAGGCGAGTATCCTTTGGAATTAATTGAGCCCATGTATAAAGATGTTCAAAAGCAAATGTGTTTTAAAAGGGTCATTTCTGTAAACTTTTTTTCCTCTGAGAGAGAGAGAGGGGTCCTTTTAGTCGGGAACCAAAACCTTATATATTAGGGGGAATTTTTTGAAGTCGACAACTAGTGCTCATATTCAAAAATTTCCAATTCAAGTATTTATTGATTCCTTGAGCTCATCCTTCTTAAGTACCATAAAATAAATCCCAGAGGTAAAATGAATGTCAAAGCAAGGGGAGATGGCTCTTGGCTCTGATGGGTGAAAAGAGTGGGATTAGGCACCATAAAATTCTAAATTGTTTAAGACTTTTAAAGACAGAAGGGGGATTCTTGGTGATTCATTGAATGATGTCCACTCACTAAATAGAAGATGAGCTTAAATGATTGCGATAGAGGAAATGAGCTTGAGCCTTCACATTTCAACTTGCATACTATGGTCAGAGTTGGTGTTACCATTGATGCTGGTTGTTGTAGTCCAAGAGCAAAAAGAACGGCAGAAAATTTAAGTTTTCATGAAAATTGCATATGAAGAAAAGGGTAGAGATACCTGAACCATGAAAAGGAGGAAAGAAAGAGCTTCTCAACTCACTCTTCATTCTTTTCTGTTGGGAGTGTTACAGTCCGGACTTTAAGGATTGACTGATCACACATCCAGATACCGTCATAAATTTCGAACTAGATTTCTAACTTGAATAAAAAGATCGTAAAATGGTCTTACATCTCTATCTTCTTTATTCTTGATTTTTTTTTTTAAATCTGGGCTATATGGTTAGGATATATCAAGTGACATGATAGAACATCTTAAAAACATACATCCTGAGCTCAAGTTGTCAATAAAATTTAAAAATTTTCAACAATTTTTAAAGTTGTTCTCCCCTATTGTGGGTCTTCCGACACGTGGGATCCCCTGCTGATTTAGCTGCATCATTTGAAGACATGAAACTAATTTGTACCCATGGCTTGGAGGTGAACAAATGATCAAACTTTTACATTTAAGGCTACACATTAACTGAATTCAACTAATTTTTATTGCTGTTCCCCCCTTTTTTTATTTGCAATTTTGTTAATTTATTACTTATTACAAATGCTTGCATTGCAAGGATATGGATAATCCATCGTGTTGTTCTTTAGTAGTTTTATCTAGTGGTGCCTTCTATATGTTGGATTCTTAATTTTGCTGAATATTAAATAGGTCACTGCCGAGAGAGATGAAATTAGGGATGAGAACACTGCCCTCCAGGCCGAAATTACAGATCTTCAAAATGAGCTGCAGGCGAGAATACAGTCTGGTTCCATGTGGGCCAACAGCATGGACATGGGTCCTCCCACTCTGCCACAGCCTCTAAGCACCATGCCGCCCATGCTGCAGCAGCCACCTGTGATCAGACCGGTGTACAGTGCCCCCATCCAAGAGCTCCAGCTCTTTCCAGAGTCCAGAACGGCACCAGCACCGCCCACTCCTAACTCCAATGTGAGTAGACCACATGCCAGATATCCAACTCCATCGGACTCCTGGCCGGGGCAGCTCCTTTCCAGTCTTCCAAGAACAGTACAGGAAGGCCATCTTAGTAGTACGAGCAGCATCAACACAACTAGCAGCAGGGAAGAAGGCTCGGATGAAGCATGAGAGATACTGAGAAATGTACCAGTAAATTGATATTATTCTTCTGAATTAATGTTCAGATGAAGAGTCTCGTAGAGGCATCAACACAAAAATGGTGGTGCTATTAACAGTCCATGAGCTATCAGAAAAAGGAAGAACAGTGTTTATGACTTGAGAGTGGCATTCTACTGTTCATTATTGAATTCAGGCTTCTGTTAGTTTGAGTTCATGATTTCATCCTACTAAATATGCTGTATATTCGTCTTATCCTTCTAAATGATGTGCTGCATTGGTACGTCGTCCATAGAGATGCTCAGATGCAAATCCAGCCTAATCTCCAGCGAAAATTAATTTATTGTGTCTGGGTGGAGATATTGCTTGAGATAGTTTTCTAATTTTAGGAATAATAAGTTATAAATTGGCAAATTTGCCTTTCTGCCTTCAAAAGTAGTGAAATCTAGTGATCATATTCTTTTGCTTAGCAATGAGATATTCTTGGTTCAAATCTTAGATAATCAAAGAATGTGGCGAGCCTCTCTCTCTCAAAAAATGAAAAATGTTGTTATAAAAATAATATCCAACACATCCACTTTTATAAGATCCAAGAATGAGCCCTTCCGAGTGACTTAATTTGAGTGCCGTTATTTCAAGTTGGGCTTTATGAGGAGAGGTTCTGTGAAGAAATTAGTGATTAGAACAGTTCTTTGAATTATGTAAGAAGAAACCAGCATATTATCTAAAAAAATATATTTTTTTTCATTCAAAACAGTAAAATTATTAGCTGATCAATTATGGCTAACAATAAATTTTTTTATTTAAATTTTTAATCAAGCATGGATAAAAATATACTGTTTTTCAATAATAAATGACGTATTATTTTGTTATCGAATGGTGCAAGATATGCATACGGAATAGACCTGTTCTAATCAATAATTTTTTCTTATAAGGAGAGGCTAAACATTTGATAGGTGTAATAATGTTAGTTGATGCAGTGTTGGACTTCGGTAACTGGACAATGTGAAATTTAAGCGTCAAATTATGTGTGAAATTCGTGGAGGTAAAGTGATGCAGCAAGCAACGAAATCAACAAAGAAACCAGGTATCACAGATTCACAGGTCAATAACAGCTGTCAAATGCCAAGCTGCGAGGGGGTAGTGTGGTAATAATAAGAAGAGTGAGGGGCATCTATGGCGTCGCAGGAAACAAAAGTACCGACTACGGCTACTGCGCTGCCTCATTTCACCGATTAAAGAATGATAAATATACTTTTTTTTTTTTTTTTTTTTTTGCTTCTTTTGACGGTGATAGGTAAATTCCCCTTTCGGTTTGCTCCATCTAAAAAGCGAAAAGTCGAGCATTTTGGGGTGTATGCGCGGAAAAAAAAAAGGGTGTACATATATCGGAGATTCTACTGCTTTCTCAGACTGGGACTGAGACTGAGAGCAAGAAAAGGCTTCTATTTCTCTGAAAAAGGATCTCTAATAGAAGAGAGGAAGAGAAAGGGAGGATAACAAAGAAGCAAATGGGTTCTGGATCTTTCCTCAAGGTCGTGGCCAGGAACTTTGATGTTCTTGTTGGGTACGCATTGCGCTCACAAAGGAAAACGATCCATTTGTTTTCTTGTGTGCAAAATTTTTATTGTTCGAATCCTGTTTCAGTCTCCTCCACTGCGTTTTTCTCCCATTTCAGCGGAAAATGTTGCATTTTTCAGTAATCTAGTTCTTATAATTTGGGTTTTGTCCTTCTTCTGGGTTTATGAAGTATATTAGATGTCTTTTTTTTTTTTTAATAAAATCGAATTAGGAAAAGAGTTATTTAGCTCCTTCTTTCCCCCCCTTTTTTTTTTCTAGAAACAGTGGACACTTGTTAGTTCTTTCTTCTCGATGGAGAAGGCCGAAATTTAGGTGTTTTTTATTTTTTATTTTTTAAAATGTAAAGGTCTCATTTTGGTTGTCTATTGAAATGCCTTTGCCAGAAAAATGTGTCAGTTTTTGTACGTCAGGCTTGTTCCATAGTTTTTCTACTTTATTTCTTTAGCATTTGCCGTATTGCTTGAAAAAATGAACTTTGATTTTTGGAATACTCTTTTATTGTTTATCTTCTATGCATAAATATGTTTTTCCCGTCCTGCAAATCTGGAACTGATAAATGATGCAAAGCATTTAATGTTATTTTTACTTTTTTTAAAAAAAAGTACAAATCAAGGGTAGATGACCTAGTAAAGTGACCTCTCATGAAAGCAATTGAGGATGACTTGCTATAATGCATAAAATCTACCTTTAACACTTTAACTAAAAAGAAGATATGGTAAGGGTTAAAGATTCCAGACCAATGTGTGGTCCGACGCTTATCATTGTGACAGAAATTTGAGGAAGTTACACTAAAATTTCGATCCAATGAAGTTCTATTAGGTCCACCGATTTAAATTTCCTTAACCATAACCATCAAAGCCTTTTTTTCTTCAAAATCGTTACTATAGAGCACAATGAAAGATCAAGACATTAGCTTGACATTAACCCTACTTGTATTGGTGCTGCATTCATTGTGAAGGCAAATTAAGGAAAAGAAGAGTTTGCAGTGAAATATAGACCTTGGTTGGCGGTTTGGGAGCAATACCTTATCAGCATACTTTAAGCTCATCCAGTCAAGAAGCAGCCTATCAAAATTCCCATAGACTTGGAAAGAATCCAAACAAGGGAAGATGGCAATATCTCATTGTTACCATTAAAAGACATGAACCTTTTTCTTGTCAAAATTGACTCTGAGAAGGCATAGGTAAAGCTAATGATATCTTTCTGGAAATGGGTTTTGGTGTTAGTGGATTGAGTTGGTCAGAGAACTTAGTACTTCAGCCAGCTTCTGAATAGTCATCAAGTGGTCCACAAAAGCTTGAAGCTGGTGATAGAGCCTTAGGGCAGTGCTTGACACTACAAGTCATAGTTGAATTTTGTCTTAGAATAGAGTATGCTGCAAGAAATAATGTTAGTCTCGAAGTAAAAATAATGAACCTGTCATGGTTTGCTTTCAGATGCCACCATTCTTTTCTTTTGCGAAAATGTGGATAAAGCATGAATCTAGATACTGAACAGGTATTGAGTATACAGGTTGATACTTCTTGTACTGTCCATAACTAGTTTGTTATATCCTAATTGATGGTTATGGTTTTGGCCTGTTTGATTTTCAGGATGGTTTGGAGTGCTTTGAGCTACTTTGGGCTTTTAGAATGCTTTAGGTTGTATTTAGGTGCCCTGCTTGGGTTGTCAAGCTTATTGCTTAATTGTTAGATGACATTTTGAGTAACAGGTGAGTTTCTGTTCTTTTTTGAATGTCCAAATAAGAAGAGAAGGAAAGAACAGAAGAAAAAATTGGGGAGAAAAGCAAATTAAATAAAGGTTACTTGGGATATATATATATATATATATATATATATATATATATATATATATGCATGCTTTTCCTTTAAAATAATAATATTATAATAGTTCTGGGTGCATGTAATGCACACGAGGAGCAGCATGCGAGGCTGTGTTCTCTAGTATGATTAATGCAAATCTAGTTTTAGCTGGTTCACTTCTCTACTTTTTTTCACGTTAAACAATAGTTAAACTAATGGAGATGTACTTCTATTAAAGAGGGGTATGTACAAAACATCTTGCATATGGACAGACTACAACACTTCAGCATGGGGAGAGGCTTGGTGACCATGGGAAATGGTATAAAGTAATTTGCATATAAATTATACTAATAAAGATGTTTTCAATTTTTAGAAAAATGTACAAGTTTAATAATATATGATGATTTAAAACTAGAAATAACCATTGTTGATGATGCTATTTAATTCTATGCTGGACCATCTCAATGTTTCCTACTTTTTTGACCAAGTTTTTCTAATCCTTTTGTTTTTATTTGACCAATATACTGGCAAGCAAGATTCACAATTTTATAATGGGGGATCATACTGGCACGCTAATGGTTCAATATGGTACGCACACTGTACTGAGACAGCTGCCAACACTTTTTCCTTACCCCCAATCATGGTACTGTCTGAAACCAGGCAATATTGGTTTGTCCGTGTCCGAACCTGGTGATTTCACTTAGTTCAAACCTGTTTGGCCCGAGTCCTGAACCGAACCAGCAAACCAACAAATTCTGCACTAGTTCGGTTTAGTAATGCCTTGAACGAGGCAGCATGAGTTGGTTTTGCAGACCTTGCTAGCAAGTATAATATAGTACCAACTACCAAGTATTCGTTATAACTTGTATTGTCTCTGAAAGCGATATTTATCCTTTTGGACAAACACATTGTTATAGGTGTATGTTGGGTATTAAAAGTTTAAAATCAACATTTTCACAATCAAATGTTTTCTCCTGCTTATTATTTACCAAAAGGTGTTTGCCTCATGACGCATCTCATCTGATGAATGTAATATCCTTTTGAGCTCTAATGATGATGAGATGTGGGGTGGTTGGAAGCTAACTATGTGGATTTGATAGGGGAATGATAGTATCATTATTTGATTCTTATTGACCCTTGAGGATTGTCCATGTTGAAGAAGTAGCAGCAGTCAAAATGGTAATTTGAGCTTCTTTTTTATATCAAATATGTTGTATTCTAGCTATACAATTTATAAATCATTATCTGAAAATCACTTTTTTAAAAATTTGTTATCCATTACCCTTTTAGGAATTTATCTATTATTCCTTTATTTTGACTTTCTTTTTACCTGTTTCACATGCAGGCCTTTGGTCACACTTGTTTATCCTTTGTAAGTAGCATTCATATCTCTATTCATGCAAGATGTTGGTGTGTTTTGTTATATTATTGGTCGATATATTTGGCATGAGTATGCAATTAATTTTGTGGGATTTTGACAGGTATGCTTCAGTAAAGGCAATAGAAACTAAGTCTTCCATTGATGATCAGCAGTGGCTTACCTACTGGGTGTTGCATTCTTTAATTACACTGTTTGAGCTCACTTTTGCAAAAGTCATCGAATGGTATTTTCTCTTCTGATGTTGCCACAAGTTTTTTGCTAGAACTGTATAACTAAATTTTCTTCATTCCTTTTATTCCATTCTGTTTTGCTGATGCTTGATTTTGCTTGAAATGTTGATATGATGAACAATTCTGAACCCCAAATTTGTCACCGATTTGCATGATACCTCAGCCCTTTATGATGTTTAATATATAATTTACATTTGTAAACCTACAGAAAGGAGGGGCTTATTTAGCAGAATCAGTAGACAGAACGACAAACTAGCATTTCTTCGTTATTTGGATCTCTACTATAGGTTAGGGATGGAGATTGATTAAAAGTTCGTTCTGAGAAATTGCTATGATCTGTAATGTCGTGTGAGTGATATTTGTTGCTTGAGCTTGGGGCTAAGTGAAGGTCACAAAAGGATAGATGTTGTTGTGGTTGGTCATGTAACAACTAGCATAGGCAAGCATTTCAGTAATTTTATTAAACAAAATTTGCTAACGAATTGTGTAACATTCACAACTTACCAAGCTTTTTCTTCCTTTCTTCTTCTTTTGTGCTGCATTTTTTTTATTGATTGAATGATAATGTTGATCTTATTGGATGCTAGGTGGAATAATAGAATAGCCTGTACATGCCTTCTATGGCGCTGTAATATGACTCCTAACAATATTTAGTTTTATAGATCTTTAACTTATTTTTTCCTTTTATTGTAGAAGCGTGGCCCGTCATATATATGCTATTGGTACACTGTACTGACCTTTGGCCACGTGGCAGTATCAGTTGAGATCGGAGTTTTACTGACCTTCGGGTGAAACATCATCATGTCGGATCCGAAGGTTCACCAAAGCTTCATTAATCTAGATCGAGTGATTACCGATCTGCCGATGTGATATTCAATTCTTAGTGAGAGAACATCGGATTTGGCCAACCTTATCAAGCATAGCTGACATGCCTAGTCTATATTAACGAGATATTAGTTTGAGCCGACCTCTCACTTAGCCAGTAAGGCATCAATTCAATTATCCTCTAGCTATGCTATAATTATACTTCATGTGGATGACGTACAACCTACGATCTTCTTACAGCTGGCTATTAATAGATTTTAGATAGTTATCCATAACCGCCTAACAAACTCATAATGGCCTAACAAACTTTCTTAATGGTTTGAACGAGCTCCCTCTATATAAAGGGGAGCAGGGTATTTTCTGAGGGGTAAATCATAACTCATAGAATGCATACTCTGTCGAACTCTTTCCAATTCTCCACTGAAGGAAATCTAAGTTCTCTCTACTACCATTTATATTTCTAGCTCTCTATTTTTCTTATTTTCACTATCTGTTCTCAAAGCCCCGGCTGTATTTAGCGTCGGAGGATCCTAAATCGGAGAGTACCCCATCGGTTCTAGGTCTTCTTTTACAGGATCATCCGTGGTTCATCGACTTGATCATCTTTAGCGCTTCAGTTCGAT
>NC_025999.2:82987887-83039860 GCF_000442705.2 Elaeis guineensis
AGTAAAAATTTAAAATTATTTTGATCATGAATATATTTAGATTAGATCTAAAGTGATTTATGATTAATTATAATTTTAGTAAAATAAATTTAGATATAAAAATTAATTTTATGATCTGAATTGTATGTTATATATGATGTAAAATCTAAATTTTTATGATACATATATGATGTATACATAGAAATTGATACATGTTTAATTATTAAACATAGAATTGAAAATTAGATTTTGATTTGAAATATATGGTATGCTTCACTTAAAATCTAGTAGAATAGTTCTACAAACTAAAATATATTTCACATACTTAATTTAAATTAAATTTTAAAAGATCTAGATTTGAGAATTGAAGATCTTAAGATACCTCATAAATCGATGGCAATGGGTTAGCATGAATCAGATCTAACTGGATTAGATTAGATTAGAAATAAATATGACAATAGAGAAATTAATAAATCTAATCAAAATTGAATTAGATTAGATCAGAATTTTTTAGATCAACCTCAATAGTTGTAGCTTGATCAAGTCCATATTTTTGACCATACCAATTGGACCATGATCATGCTCAATGGTTTAGCTCGAGTCCTTTGGCTGACTGAATTGAAACTAATCATCAATTGGTGTCTAAGATAAGTTTGCAATATTGCATGATAATCGATGGTATTTTTAATTGGTAGTCTGCTTATCTGCATTTCGATGGTGTCTAAGATAAGCGAGGCAGACCCTCCCACCGATCTCACTTATCTACCAATTCGGTAGATCATATTTTGATTAGATCACTGATTGATTCGAGCTAACCCATGCCATTAAGATAAATCAGTGTGACTGATTTAGGTGTCTCTAGACAGCTTGTATCAAGTCTTCTTCATGACTTGATGAAGTCAGTGGAGGACTTTATGACTCACAAGTCAATCTCTTCTCTTATTCTTAAATCATTAAATCAAATTTTAAATTATTAGGTCTTAAAATGATACAGTTATGGGATAACTAGTTCATAGCCTCCATTAAGGTGCATGATAATGCATCCAATATTCTAAATAGGCATTGAGATGCCACACACTTGATATCTATTGGGTATTGAAATTATCATTCATCATATGACCACCTTATTGTGCCCTTCAGATCAATGGTCAGATTAGCTGAGCCACACTCGATCTAGATATTTATTTGTTGGATGCACTTGGTGTTGTCATGTTTAATGATCGAACTTACAAGATTTTCAGTGAAGGTGCTACACATCTACTGAAGAGATGCCTGAGGCAAAATATAATTATTAAAATTTATTTTGATAAAATAATTGATTAAGAATCTATCCATGATGCACTAGGATTGACTGAGCCACACTCGGACCTGAATGTAGTCTGTGTAAATTCTAGTATCCGCTAAGGGATTAATAAATTTCTCGAATTAGAGGTATAGGCTACCAATTCGTATAAAATAGTGGGAGGACTTTAGACTAAAGTCTATATCTTTAGGATTAAAATGATTCATATACTAATAGGCTTTTTTTATTTTTTTCAATAATAGCCAAACATATTATCGCTTCGATCACTATTACACAGCGACAAGCTTACCGAATCAAATTTCGATAGCTAGTATTAAAAGCTAAAGATTGTCCTGGAGCACATAAGGATCCTATACATTTTTACGGATCTCGCATCTGAAGAATCTACTGTCAACACATCTCGTACTGTGAGAGATACTTATTTGAAGTGGTTTAATGACCGCACGATGGTGCATTACATCATGAGGGTAGCCATGAATGACGAACTTAGCCATAAGTTCGAGGATGCACAATATGAGGAGATGATTTCATTGTTGAATGAGTCCTCGGTACCTTTGAGGATGTCAAGAGAATAAAAACTTTCTGTGCTGTGTTCAATACCCGTATGTGATAAAAAACGTCGGTCACCGATCATGTATTGTATATGATTGAGCAGATTGAACATCTGAGTAAATTTGACTTTTCGTTATATGAACAGTTGGATAAGGATGCTATCCTTAACTTACTACCGAAGTCCACCTATCCTTTTTAAGTCATTATAGAATGACCAAGCCTATAGTGAACTTCAATGGTTTGCTAGGGTTGCTGTAGACATTCGAGAAGGACCATTAAAATTCAGAAGGAGCCGATGCATGTCGTGGGAAGATCATCTACAGATCATTATTCCTCTAAAAGAAGAAAAAAAGAGGGTGTAGAAGAGTTGTGCTGCTGATCCAAAGTTGAAGCAGAGCAAAAAGTTGAAGATCGACAAGAGCCAGACAGAATCTTTCTTCTGCAAGAAGCTGAATCATTAGAAGAGGAACTGTCCTGCATATATAGCTTTTCTTGATCTAAACAGGCCAAAGAATAAGAGAAACAAGCAATCTATTACTTCACAAGGTACTTATATAATAACTCATTATAATTTCTCTATCTATGATACTCCTACCTGGGTATTGAATACTGAAAGTCTAATTAATATTTGTAATTCGTTGCAAGACTACAGATCGGTAGGAAGTTTAGAAAAGACAAGCAGTTTCTAAATGTTGGAGATGGAGTCTTGTTCCAATTCTAGCCTTAGGAACTATGTAGCTTGTTTTCGAGTCTTGTAGTGTCATATTAAATGAGTATCATTATTTTTCTTCTTTTATGATGCATGTCATCTCTGTAGGCCTTTTAGCCAGACTTGATTTAAAATTTTTAATAAAAAATATTTTTTGTGATATCATTATGAATGATACTAAAATTATACAAGGATAATTAAAACATGGCATATACTTACTATCACATCTGTTGGTATAATGTACACATCAACAAATATCCTAAAATAAATAATGTCAGTGATTCTATCTTTGGTATTGTAGGCTGGGTCATGTGAACAAGAATAAGATAGATAAGTTAATTAAGAAAGGTGTCCTTGAAATTAATGATTATGAATCATTATCGATATATGAATCTTATCTTCTTAGTAAAATGACCAAATCATCTTTTAAGAAAAAAAATGAGCGAGTCAGTAATATTCTAAATCTAGTACATACTGATGTATGTGGACCTATGAATATAGAACCAGAGGAGGATATAATTATTTCATTATATTTACTAACGACCTATCGAGTATGGGTAGTCTACCTTATGAAGCATAAATCCAAATCATTTGAAATGTTCAAATGATTCTATAGTGAAGTAAAAAAATAGACTGAAAAGAATATTAAAACTTTTTGATCAAACCGAAGAGATGAATACCTCATTAGTGATTTTCTGACATATCTAGAAGAGAATGTGATTCTCTCACAATGGACTCCTCCCGAACACCATAATATAATGGGGTGTTAGAAAAGAGGAATCGAGCACTGTTAGATATGGTTCGGTCCATGATGGCTTTGTGACTCTGTCAATTTTTTTTGAAGATATGCTCTTGAAACTGTCTGCTACATACTTAATAAGGTCCCAAGCAAGTCTGTAAATAAAATATCATATGAGATATGGTCAGGGCATAAGTCGGTGCTCTCACACCTTAGGGTTTGGAGAAGTCCAACTTATATCAAGTGTTTAAAAAAAGACAAGCTTGGATATAAGTTTGATAAATGCTTGTCCATAAGATATCCAAAGAAAACTAAAGGTACTACTTCTATCTCACTGAAGAATAAAAAATGTTCGTTAGCAACAGAACAGTCTTTTTAGAAAAAAAATTCTTGAAAAAGAAACTAATGCTATTAAAATCGAACTTAGTGAAGTTCATGAGGTAAAAATACCAGCATATACAGAATCAGATTTGATTGGAGAATCAAATCCAGAGTCTGTATAGACGTCATTAAGGAGATTGATAGAGTACCATATCAATCGGATAGATACTATGGTTTCTTGGTCTGGAATGGTGATCCTATCAAACTAGATGAGAATGACGAGGATTCGATCACCTATATGGATGCTATGTAAAGATCCAACTCTCAGAAATAGTTTGATGTCATGAAATCCGAGATAGAGTCCATAGAGATCAATGGTGTATGGATACTGATTGATCCATCTGAAAAAATTAAATCTATAGGATATAAATAAATTTTCAAAAAAAGAGAGGAGTAGACAGAAAAGTGAAGATCTATAAAGTCTGTCTAGTTGCTAAGGGATACATCAGCATTATGGTATTTACTATGATGAGACGTTCTCTCCTGTGGCAATACTCAAGTTCATTCGGATCATACTTACGATAGCGGCATACTTAGATTTTGAGATTTGATAAATGGAAGTCAAAACTGTCTTCCTTAATGGGAAGCTGGAAGAAGAGGTGTATATAATACAACCTGAAAAGTTCACATCCTCAGATGAATCTAAAGTATGCAAGCTAAATGGGTCCATCTATAGACTGAAGCATGTATCTAGTGGAACATGCATTTTGATAAGATGATCAAAACATATGGCTTCGTTAGGAATAGAGAAGAGCTTTATATGTATAAGTCGACTAACAATTCTATAGTCATTTTTCTTGTACTCTATGTAGATGACATATTGTTAATAAGAAATGACATCCCAGCTTTGCAAAGTGTAAAGCTGTGGCTATTATCATAATTTTTTACGAAGGATTTGGGAGAAGCATCCTACATTCTAGGAATAAAAAATTATAGAGATAGATCTAGAAGGTTACTTGGGTTGCCTCAATCCACGTACATTCATACCATACTGAAACAATTTAGCATGAAGAATTCTAAAAAGGGCGGGCTATATATCGATAGATCAAAAAATTTTTCTCTCCAAAAAAGATTGTCGACAACCCCTCAGGAGAGAGAATGTATGAGTAGAATACCATATACTTTGATAGTGAGATCTATCATGTACACCATGACGTGTACAAGACCGAATGTAGTCTATTCACTAAGAATAATGAGTAGGTACAAGTTTGATCCAAGAGAAAATCATTGGAAGGTTATGGAGATAATCTTTAAATATTTGAGAAATACTAATGACTAATAGTTTATCTAATGGAGACATTGACTTGAAACTTGTGAGATATACTGATTTCAATTTTTAGTTAGATCATGATGACAACAAAAGTGTGTCGGGCTATATGTTCATCATAAACGGAGGAGCGATTTGCTGAAAGAATTTCAAGTAATATATGGTGGCTGACTCAGTATACGAAGTGGGATATGTTGCAGTATCTGATGCTTCAAAAGAGGTTGTTTGGTTGAAGAAGTTCATCATTGAACTTGGAGTGGTTTCCTCTATTGATAGTCCAGTTTTATTATATTGTGATAGTACTAGAGCTATAAACAAGCAAAGGAGCCCAAGTCCCATCATAAAACCAAATATATTCTGTGATGCTATCATCTTATCCATGAATCATGGATCGAGGTGACATCGAACTGTAAAAGATTGATAGAAAGAAGAATCTGATCGATTTCTTTACTAAAGTTCTTGAGATCAAAGAGTTCGATGATCATAAGTGAAAGATGGATATAACAAACTGTCCGATTGGCTTTAGTACAAGTGAGAGTTATTAGAAATTATGTCCTAAAGCTAATTGACTTATTATAAATAATTAAATTTTATATGTAAATTATTGATAAATGAATAAAAAGTTATTTTGATATTTTCTTCATAAAGTGTACATCTTTCTTATTAGAACTCTTGTGTTATGATGAAGTTCTTAGAACTATATTATGATCGATAAAGGAGGATTTATCGAATAGTTCTTAAATATATTCGTGACCAAATGATACGTTATTAATAGGATGATGATGTTTATTAAGTGTAGGTCATTGTATGCTATATAGCTTGGTTGTCCTCGTAATCAAAGAGTATGGAGATACTGATATAGCTTACAGGTGAGATATAGGAGTATATCATCACCGAACAAGTGACTCACCTACTGAGCACTCTACTATCAAGAGCAGTTCGTGAAACGTATGGGCATAATTCTCCTCAGACTTGAGATCACCATAGTGACTTGTAAGCAACTCACTGTACATTGGTGTCGAGCTACCTATATTTCTAATGTAGTGATAGAAGGCTACTGGGTATCGTCAAGTACTTATGAAGTCTATGTGTAGATTAAGATGTGATTGATCCATCCGAATTATAGAAGTTAATGCATCACTGTATTTAAATTTAATAAAATCTTGGCCAAAATAATCTATATGACGGATTTGAAAGGTTGAAATACGATGTGGATAACTATTTCAGGGTTGACAGTTAAACTCTAGGTCATCTTGAGCATTAAGGTCAAAGAGATGAATTATGCGGTAACTATATATCGAGGTTCTTGAATATTGCTTTGTAAATACTCGACCTTTTCGAACATCGAATATCATTGCTGGATGGTTACTTTGATTAGTATATGAAGGTACTCTTATGCTACTGACTTAGTGTTCGAACCTATGGAGTTGCGTACAAAAGTCAAACAATGTAGAAAAGAATTGATCGAATATTTATGTATTCAATTTGAAAGTATGAAACTTGATTGAATATGAAGATTAACTTAATTAAGAATTAAGTTATAGGTTATATGAAATTAAACACTGACTATATCCAGCTAGCACTTCGCATGAGGTGCGAGTTTGATTCCGGAGATGAATTAAATCAAATCAATGATCCAAGCAATTATGAGAGAATAGATCGAGTTCTAATTACTTTAGATCAGATCTAATTTAATTAGATCTAATTTTATTAAGGCTAAATTGGGTTAATTATCCAAGATAAACTTGGACATGAATCCTAATTGGATTAGGATCTGTAGTCTTTTTGAAATTGATTCGAATCGGATTCGAATTGGATTCGAATTGATCCAAATTTGAATAAAATATGATTTGATCCACTTAGTCATATTTTTCAGCTATTCTCTCATCATGTGGGCCAACCAAAGTAGTTGGGAAGGGGCTAGAAACAGCCTGCTCTCTTTGAGCGTACGACATAATGAAGGGAGGTACAAATTGGTGCCTCTCCTACTTGGATTGGGATTTTTTGTATTTTAGGAAGTTTGGATTTGATTCAAATATAGAGTCCTATTTCTAGCACCTAAAAGAGTTTGATTTGATCTAGGACCCCTTGCTTATTTAAGGAAGGGTGTGGAGAAGAGAATTAATGAATCAAGTGGTGGGCTAGGTGTGGAGAACTCCTCCCTTGAGCGTACCTCATCTTTGGCGGCTTTCCCTGAGTGTCTCTCTCCACCAAGCCATCCTCCCTCCTTTATGGTGGTCTGTGGGTTGTTCCAAGGCTTTGAGATCAGATCTCAAAGCTTCTTCTCCTTCCTCTTCGAAGAAGACGTTCATTCCTTTCTTCTACAGAGTTTGGCGTACACACGAAGTAGAAGATTCGCGCATCTGGATCTCGCAAAGCAAATCAATCGAGGAGCTTCTTCAATCTTGATTATTTTTTACTATAAATCAAGATGAGATTTCATAAATATTATGAAAAATTTTAATTACTAATCTATTCTTTCCTCGTAACATCTGATGCGATCGGATAATTTTTTCCTTCACCATTTTCCTCCATCTGGTGGTTATGAGTATATATTGACGTTAGTAGATTATATTTCTAAGTGGGTAGAAGCCATGGTAACACGAACCAATAATCATAAGGTGCTAATAAGATTTATTCAAAAGAATATTATAAGTCGATACGATTGCTCTAGGGTCATAATCAATGAGGGGGGTACATACTTCATGAACAAGTATTTTGAAGTCTTAATGAGGAAATACAGAATAACACATAGAATGGCCACTCCATATCACCCCCAGATCAGTGGAAATGTAGAAGTCTCCAATAGAAAAATAAAGAAGATCTTAAAGAAAATAGTTAAGTCCGATCGAAAAGATTGGTCTGAGAGTTTAGATGATGTACTGCGGGCCTACTGTACTACTTACAAAACTCTTATAGGAATGTTCTCTTATCGGCTTGTTTTTGAAAAATCTTATCATCTGTCGGTAGAATTAGAACATTGCACATATTGGGCAATAAAAAAAATTAACTTTGATATTAAAAATGCGGGGTCAAAAAAGAGACTTCAATTAAATAAATTATAGGAGTTACACAATGAGGCATATGAGAGTGCTAAAATTTATAAGGCTTGAACCAAAGCTTACCATGATAAAATTATTTAAAAAAATATATTCGAACCTAATCAAAAAGTATGGCTTTTTAATTCTAGATTAAGACTGTTCTCTGATAAATTTCACTTATGTTGGGACGGACTATTCATTATGATCCAATTTTTTTTCCACGGAGCCATAGAACTTAAAGATCCAAAGTAAGAAAATACTTTTAAGGTTAATAGGCACAGACTAAAGTATTATGTGGATGGTATAAAGGATGGAGAGCAAATCGAGTCTATGGATCTGGTTGAACTGATCTATAAACCACCGTGAACTTTGGCTTGATCTAGCTGAAGACCTTAAACTTAGCACTTGTTAGGAGGCAACCCAGCATTTTATCTTTCAAATTATTTAATTTTTATTTTATAAAAATCTAATAAAGGTGACTAGCCCAGTTGGAGGGAGCACATCATCAACATCCAACAAGAATCTGATGGAGTACAAGAAAGAACCTGGAAACAACAACAAATCAAGTAGTATTTCTTCTTGATGAATATTTTAGATTTTCTCTTCTCCATTGGGGACAATGAAAACAAAGTTGGAGGATAATAATTAAATTAATTAAGTTCTCAAGTATAACCATAATCAATTTTGTGTACCAATATTTATCTCAATTTGAAGTTAATCGGTTATTCTAATTGATGAATGATTAATGGTTTAGATAATTTTAGAGATATTGATGGATAATTTATTAAGAAAGCCCAATAAATGAAAAGATTTAGATTAGAACAAAGTTTTGAAGTGATTTCAGAATCATCTTCCTACCTATCTCAATGAAGAATTCGCTTCATGGGGGTTTGGGTGGAAAGGTCAAGATATGCAAAAGTTTCTTTATTTCTAAAAAAAATGGTTCAGCACTGTCTCACTGAGTAATCGGGCCTCTTTGTCTAAGTAAGCATTGTGGTTCACGTCAAAAGATGGGAATGTCAAAAAATCTATTTTGGAGTCAGTCTTAACTCGTAGTCTTTTTGACTCGAATCGATAAGTCTAAGGGATATTCTATACCTAATATCCTAAAGCCAACTGGTTTGGGAGTTATTGGCCTAAAGCTCGTTACAAAAGTCAATTAGAAAACTTAAAGGATTAGGACATTGTATTGACTATACACATAAATAATTATTTTAAGAAAGAAAGAAAAAAAAAGAGAGAGAATAAGAGGACTAAACTGCAAGAAGATACTACACTAAGTCCACGTCAAGTTAGAGGATTTAAAGAGTGAGATGGAAAGTTGGCGATAGAAGAACTCTAAAAATTTATATGGATTTCAGTCAATCACTAGATTGGTAGAATTGATAATCCGATGAAATATCCCTTTGATGGTCTAGTCAGATATCAACTGACTTTAGAATTGTCAAGGTAACTCTCATTTCTAGGATGAATTGGTACACACTGCTAATTTATTTATTTTATTCGAAGATGAGTAAAGTTCAAATTAGAGAATGTGATAAACACATAAATTAAATCACTAGAAGTACTTAATTTTATTTAATTATTTTTTATTTATTAAAAATTTAATATTTTTTGATTTATTTTGATAGATTAAAATTAATTAATTTGATTATGTGATGTGAACTCGGGCCCATGGTTTTGGGCTGTGCATGTGTGCTGAGGACGCGGCTTATGTTGGATGCTTGTGGGTGCGCGAGAGGTGGACCAAGTGTGGATGCTTGGAGCTGAAGGCAAAAGTTGGGCACAGCATTTCACGCACGAAAATGCATGATGCAGGAGCTGGCTTCGGCGGGCTGCACAAATGTGAAAATATGGCGTGGGGCCTGGAGTTTCACGTGGAAAGGAAAAAGGCATGGGCTCGTGAGCTTTGTGCGTGATGGCTGGGTTTCAAATGTGGGCACATGACTTTTTAGATGGGATCCAGCAGAGAAAAAAAAAGAAAGAAGGTGCTGTCTTCACCTGGAGGCGAGAGCAGGCGCCTAGGTGCAGCTTCGCGCGTGGTTTAAACAGACACGGGATGCTAGTTTAAATGCAAAAATAAATGTGGGATGCTAGTTCAAACATGAAAATAGATGTGAGACTTGGTTCAAATGTGGAAACAGACATGAGACTGTTGGGATGCAGAGGTGAACGCAATGGGTTGTTGACAACGTGAAGCAAACACGACCTTAAACGCGTGATATGAAGTCTATAAAAAAAAAGCTACAGAGAATGAGAAAGATATACTGAATATTTTATCCTTTCATACCACAAATAATGAGCTGGCCAGCACTGTTCTTTGCGCTTCCATCATCTTCCTCTATACCTCACCTACACTAGCCATCCAAACACCCAAAAACCTCCATAATCCATCACACGCCACTTCCTCTTCCATCTCTAAACCTCCAAACAACCAACCTAAAGTCCTCTTTTTCTCCATAAAAACCTCTCCTCCTGCTCTTGATCCCTGCTCCAAGTCATTGGAAGAAAATTCTCAGAGTTCCAGGATGAAAGATTCAACGAGAAGTATCCCCATGGCCCGCTAGTCATCACATCTCAGAAAATCACTGAAATCTTACTTTGATAGTGTGCTTTCTTTTCAAATCTTTTGTATTTCTCTCTTAATATGCAATAAAGATCTGTTTTACTTGCATTTCTCTTTATGTTTTTATTTTTCTTGCATAAGAATTTTTATCTGAAATAGTTTATGACCCTTGGGATGAGCCATGATCTACGGATATAGTTCGTACTCTTGAGATAGATTATATTTAGATAAATTTTTTATCTTTCATATTTAAGCAATTTTGATTAGCCTATAACTTTAAGGAACGGACCGTGATCCAAGGATATGGGCCATACTCTCTAAGATAGGTTATATCTTTATTGATTAGATACCAATTCAAGGCATGTTAAGAAGAATACCAGCTATCTAACAAAGAAGTAGTTGAGATCCTGAGAACCCATCTTCATACTTGATACCAATCTTAGTTAGTTTTAATTTATTTACTCTTTCAATACTAGTCTTTAATCAATCTTTATCCTGCTTTTAACTTAAATTCTAATCCCTCAAACATAACTAACATGATCCCTGTAGATATGATCTTGACTCATGCTATTTATATAGTAGTGAGTTAGTTTATTTTTGATGCCTATGACAGTGATCAAATATCTTTCAGAAGGACAAAAAATTTTACTCAATCTATAAAGTGGAAGAGAAAATACATGTACTGGCTCAATATGAATAGATGCTATAAGTTCTATGACTCGTTACTCTTCAAAAACTCTTTCTTCGAGCTCAATTTTTCTATCACTACCTCCATCTTAGATAAATTATTTTTTCAAAAAGATAGTGTATCGGCTTACAACTATATTATATTTTCTACGAAATAAAAGTAGTATCCCATAGACTCTCTATGATATCCAATGAAATGAGTCCTGTAGGATCTAGCTTTGACTTATCCGCTTGTAGTCATTTGACATAGGCTGAATATCCTCAAATTTTGAGATGAACAAGATTCAGTTTCTTACCATGCCACTCTCATATGGCATGGTAGGAATAAATTTAGAAAAAATTTATTCAATAGGTAAATAGTAGTAAGCAAAACATGTCCCCAAAGAAATAAAAAAAGATCACTAAAGCTCATCATGGAGCGAACTATATCCAATAGCGTTGATTTCTTCGCTCCAACATCCTGTTGAGTTGAGATATTTTTGAAGAAGTCTATTATGAGATTATATCATTTTTTTTGAGATAATTTTAAAATTTTTCACTAAGATATTTACCTCCTTAATCTGATCAAAGACCTTAAGGAGTTTTTCAATTTACTTTTCTACCTCATATTTAATTTTTTTAAATTTTTCAAAAGCTTTAGGTTTGTGTCTTATAAAATATACATACCCCTACTATAAGTAGTCATCGATAAGAAAAAATAAAATAAAAATAATTATCCCTAGCTTGCACATCAAATGGGTCATATACATCAATATATACCAGGGTAAGTTCTTAATGATCCTCTCCCCTTGTCTTATAAAAAGTTATTTGGTTATTTTTTTCTTGAAGACAGAATTCATAAATTAGATATGAGATATTATTTAATGAACCAAGAAGACCATCTTTTTTCAATCTATTTATCCTATCCTCTCTAATATGACAAGCTTGAGGTGCCACATATACTTTAAGTTTATCTCATCTCTAGATCTCTTAGATCTTATAGCATTACTATCTTCTTAGAAACATTCACAGATGCATCTATATGCAAGTGATAGAGATTGTCAATCATAAAATTATATATAATCAATTTATTTTAAAAATAAATAGAATAGTAATCTTTATTAAAATTAAAAATATAAATATTTGTGCTAATGTGAAAATAGAAATCAAATTCTTACTTATAGTTGGCATATAATAATAATATCCAAGAACTAAACTATGACCACACGGTAGTCACAAAGGATAGGTGTTACAGCTACAGCAACAACTCTTTCCTCGTTGCCAATCTATAGAGTCACTTCACCTTTTCTTAGCTCTCTACTTTTCTTTAGATCCTGCATTGAAATACATAAATGAGAACTAGAATCAGAGTCCAAAATTCAACTGAAAGTAGAAAAAATCATAAGGTTAGTTTTAATTACAAGTAGATTAAATATACCTTTAGAAGGCGTGTCCCTTTTCTTCAAAAATTTCAGGTAGATAGGACATTTTTTTTTTTCAATGACCTTTAATATTATAGTAAAAATATTTTTCTTTGTGAGTGACTTTTCTTTTAGGAGCTTTCTTCTTCCTTTCATCTTTTACTTCTTCATGGATTTTTTCTTCTTCTAATTAGACTTTTTTTGAAAGATGAAATCTACTTCACAGTGAGAATCGTATCTCTTGAACTTTTCAAGGCTTTTTCAGTAGTCACCAATATGCCTAACAATTTGGCTAAGATGCAATCAATCTTATTTATATGGTAGTTTACTATATGAAAGAATAATATTCTATAAGCCAAACATATAGATGATGTGATGGAACTGTTCAACGTTATCTCCATACTTATGACATTAGTACTTGAAAATAATATGAGGTATTGTGTTTCATGATATATTGCATCTTTTACTTCATGTCTTAATTAAGATTATGACAAATTTTATAGATTAGAACAATGATTCTAAATCATGATGAGATCATACCAGTGAGATCTAAAATCTTGATAGTCCTAATCTAAAATATTTTTAATTATAGGATCATTAAGTCAGGGATCAATGATATCCGTAACATTGGCACATCCTATGTATGCTCAATGGGAGGATAATTGATCTTATAATAACTTATGTGGTGATACTAATACAAGATATAGGTGTTCATTAGAGAATGAATTTACTGAATAGATCTGTAGAGAGAATATTTGATGGAGCCTTACCAGCATGTCAAAGATGGTTCTCCAATTGGAGTGATGCAAGTGATCCTTAGACCTGAGATCAACATGGTACCTTGTGTATATAAATCTATACTTTAGATCATATCCTAGCATAACTCTTTGAGACATGTGTGGAATGTTCTGGATATGGTGAAGTATGCATGAAGATTGTGAATGATCAACAAAAAATCAGTCACTCCTTGTAAGGAGAGAAACATCCTATATGGTCTCATAGGATGATGATCAGAAAGTCTTTGATCAAAACAGGATGAATATTAGAAAGAATTTCTGATATTTCATCAATCAAACTGTTATCGTCAGATTGAGATACATATAGATAGTATTTGAGCTTGATATGATTCATATTCATGGTCTATCTGAGATGTTGTGTGATCGAAGGATTAAATTGTACGGTAACCACCATAGAAGGATATTTTGGTGTTCTACCAAAATTTTACATCTTTAAGTAGTTATGACATATTGCTAGACATCAATCTTGACTTATAAGTTTTATAAATTAAAAAATTTAATTCAGTAATTAAATTAGAAGAGTTCTAATTAATTATAATATATGGATTGAATATGTCTTGGACCTAATTAGATTAGGTTGACACAAGTCTAGAGCTACTGCTAGCTAGATGTGGAATCCAATAGATCACATACTAAAGAAAATTGATTATGGACTTATGATTAGACCTTGGAGGACCTAATTGGATTTGGTTGAAATCTTAGTCTGGGCCTTATGCATGCTAGAACGTGTAAGACCCTTACTAATCCCTTAAGGGGTCGAGAGCAATAGTCCTATTATTGGATGCCCAAGGAAAGGAAGCCAACAATTATTCTTGGCCTAAGGAGAAAAAAAATCAAGAAGAGTTCTACATAAGAGGAAAGAAAGAAAGGATTAGTTGTGCTGGATTCTTTGGGAAAGGATTCAAGAAAAGCCTGAGAAAGAGTCCCTAATTTGTTCATGTGTGGATCAATGTTGGAGGATTCATGCTTGGAGACCTCGTGGATATAAACCAATAAACCTGAAACCTATAAGGTATATTTTCTAGCCTTTCCCTCTGGATTGTGCTTAATACATTTGATTGTAATATTAAGATGATTTTGGGTTTTGGGGTTTGGATCCAAGGGGTTTCAATTATTGAATCCATGATAAAAAATTTAAATTTCCACATTTTGCTTTGGATTCAAATCTCAACACTATAAACTATCCATATAAATCAAAAAGGGTATACAGGATAAAATCTATTTACAATTTCTTATGCATGGTCATTATCAAATAATGATCATGAACAGACTGTCCTTCATATATCTTAGCATTGAAGAGCCTCTTGAATACTTCATAATGCATTGATTGACTCTGCTTATCATACAACTCCTTGAGGTAAGTCAGCATATCTTTGGTAGTCTTCATGTCTTCATACTGGCATTGAAGTGACATCGACACCATAATGTAGCATCTAACCTTATTGTCATCATCCATCCATTTTTTCAGTTTTTTTTTGGTCAGTAGTTGGATAGTTTGGTAATGCAGGGATCTTGATCTAGAACATAGCTTAATTTCTCAAAACTTAAAACTATTTTTAAGTTTCTGAGCCAGTCTTTTTAATCGATTCTAGTTAGTCGATTAGTTTCAAGAATGTAAGCTAAAAAGTTAGAAGCTGAAATTTTGTTCTTACAGAGAGTAAGGATTCAAACTTAACTTTTATATTTGATTTGAAAATATTTATTTTAATTTTTTTTAAAAAAATAAATGTGCCTCCCACTATTTTTTCAAATTTCTAATACTCCACAGATAGAAAGACAAAAATTCTTCATGACTAGAATTTTAAATAGATACTGCGGTCTCACCGATTCAATGCACTATCTTACTTAATAGTTATTGACAACACACAAACTAGTGAGTGGACAACTCTTGTTCAACGCTTCTCAAGCATGTTGTAGTTATTTTTGATCTTTAAGTCATATAGGCAGGTATTGGTCTAATTTCTTAGTTAAGTTTGACCCATCATTCAAATGTAAATGTAAAGTCGTCATTGGATCCCTCACCTAACAGTTATTGGGTCCAATCCCATCTTTATCCTATAGCATCTCATGCTAATAGAGTAGTTGCACCTTTTTGATGTAACTAACCACTGCATCCAGTCGAGAATGGCCAACATCAATAAAACACCTGTACATCTACAACAGTGTAAGACCGCTTGACTTAATATATTTTGAAAAGATTCAAATTTAGATCTCAAATTTTAAATTATTTATATCTAATTTAAATAACAATCCTATTAAAAGTAAATAAATAACTGGTAATCATCATAGATCTAATTAAAGGATTCGAGCTCAAGCCACTGAGCTAGAATCAGGGTCGAAGGGTCAAAAAATACAAGCACGAACACGTTAATTGGTTTGATCATCTTCAACTCCTTGAATCGATCTAAGGCATATCCTCGATCTCATTGCAATCAACATCTTGATCCAGCTTCTCCAATTAATCCATGCTAAAATGCTTGCAACCAATCAATCATTGACATGCAACCACACATAACACAACTCAAAATACATAATGAACAAATATAACCCTTTACATATGATATAATGAGACTCGCAGGTCTCCAAATTATCTTAATTTGTTGATGCTCACAGGCACCCAAAGCTAGCCACCACATACATCATGGAAAGAAATATAAAAGGATCACTATCCATGATGATTACCATATGCATCACATACATGAAAAATAAAACAATTATAGATTTAGGTATTAGACCAATTATTTTACATAGATTCGAATACTTTTCATGTGATCAAATCATCATAATTTTTTGATCTTATTGACTATCGACATTAACTGATCAAATCAGCCAACAAGATCAAAATTTATGTTCTCTAAATCTCATTAAATGATCCATAGATGGTTTAGTTCATGATCCTATATAGCTTGTGATCAATTATCACAGCAAGATACCATCAAAACAGCAATGAAGAATGATCAATAATACACAAATCAACAATCTAATCTTAAAATATATGAGGGTTGCTCTAATACCAGAATGAAATACACAGGCTGTTGTGATAACAACCAACATATGTGCTCGAATCACTCGCCAATAGACTTCAGCCTGTGCCTATATATTACATTTTTGGGGACTCTCCAAGTAAATTCTCTTGTGACTCTCTTATGCTGCCTCTCTATTACACTTAGGCCTCCTGTTGTTCCTCGAGAACCATATTTGACTTGGGCATTAAAGGGTCCATTGTTGAATATGCTTCAATGGGTGAACTTTCTTATCTTTGTTTTTTCAAGTCGCATCCAACATTAGAGCAATAGTCCAAGCAAGACCTCCACCGTCTAATGCCAACTAGGAGATGTGTAGCGTTGAAGCCATTGCTATTTGAGCATGACAGCCACTAGGCCATCACTGTGGAGGCATATAGTGACACTTAGCCAACTTTTCCAATCTAGATGGCGGATGAGTCGAGCTCACCAACAATCCTATCAACTTAGATCCTTGGTTGTGCTGATTCCCAGCAGCAACAAAGATCATCCTTCATGTTAAGCATTTGTCACCCACATCTTAACCATGCATTAAAAAATGTGGGACTCTATAGCTAGGGATTGATTGAACAAAAAGGAAAAAAGAACACTACCATCAACAAACAAAAATGCAAAATAGAACTAATACTTTACTAGTTGGATATTGAAGTAGAGGCTAGACATAAATAAAACCCTATCCTCTACCAAATGTGCAAGAGGTGATACCATCTATTGCAGCCAAGGACTTATGATTCGACATACGAGATATTATCTGCTCTGATCCATAGACCTCACAGTTTTGTCCCTTTGAATTCTAATCCATAAGGCATCTCATATGCAAAGAGTAGTATCTTTCTATATAAGTCAGAGTCTCTTTTGACTCGCAACCAATATAGGACTAATGGTGCCCTCTTTCCTTATTATCACCACAAACCTCACAGTCAAGAGAGAGTCTGTGTATAGGTGGAAGGTGCCCTCCTTCTTTATTATCACTCTAACTCTCTAGTCAAAGAGTCTGTATACAGATGGGAGGTGTATCATAATCATAGATTTGGGGTGTGCATGGGCAACCAATATTGCGACCAAGGACTCATAACTTGACACATGAGGTATTATTCGTTCTGATCTATGGGCCTCATGATCTTATCCTTTTAGATTTCAATCTAAAAGATGCCTCACATGGGAAGGGTGGTCTCTTCGTATATAAGCCAGAGCCCTCTTGACTCACAACCAATAGGATAATGGTGCCCCCTCTCCTTATCATCACCACCATCCATGCAACTGCTCGATGATAGGTCACATCCTTGACCCATTTAGATCCCAATCCTAAAGAAACATGCATATATGAAGTCTAGGCAAGATACTGATACGATTTCATATCTGTCTTATCCCTTTCTAAGAACTCTAGACTCACTGAGGGATTCGATCCATTTCTTAATCATGACAAGATTCTATCAGAAGCAGAGTTGCAATTGCTATGTAATCTCCATGACAATACTATTATGGTTGAGGACATGCCTGGCTTTCATAATCCTTAAAATGGCATCCATGATATGAGATTTTTGATCTTTCTCCTCTCTGGCAAGTCTCCGCTTTTCTGATTTTGATTCCTTTGGTGCTACCATAACATGTATCTCCACCTTAAAAAACTTTCTAATGAACTTATCCCTGACGCAAAAGACATCATCTATAGATATATCCTTACTCATAGGATCCTTGCAAAGAACATCTCTACCCCTGGTGCAAGCAAGAGATTAGATGCACCACCTTAAATCCAGCTAGCAAATTCCAAGCTAATGCAATATAGGCAAATCTATGCAATACATTAAAAGAGAAGCCAGTGGCCTCCCAACATGCCCCATGTCGACTTTTGAGCTCTTTTCATTTTTTTCATAAGAACCTTTCTGAGCCCAACTCTTTTGCTTCAAACTTTTTCGAGCCTCGTGGATGCCTACCTTCTCCTCGCTGTCTTCATTGCCCCTCCCATCGGTCTCCATCATCGCCTTCCTCCCTATCATCACTGACATTGGCTCTTCCTTTTGATCACCCTCAAGTGCTTTCCTCCCCATAGATCTCCAAAAAAGAGAAAGAAATAAAAAGAAAATGAAGGGAAAAAGGAAAAAATTGAACAACCTATGCAGGAAAAGGTCTTTCCTTTTAATTTTTCCACATATTCTTTGTTTTAGTTGATTTTTCTTATATTTTCCTTTGATTTTTCCTCTATTTTTCTATTCTTAGGAGTCTCAATCAGGTGGGAGGCTCCGAACTCTTCACCTAGGTCTTCTTGATGCCACCTTCTATCGATCTCTACCATCGCTTTCCTTCCCATCGTCACTATCGTCGGTCTTCCCTTCTAATCTCTCTAAGTGCTTTTCTTCCCATAGATCTCTGAAAAGAGAAAGAAATGAAAAGAAAAAGAAGAGAAAATGACTTCCCTTTTAATTTTTCCACTTTTTCTTTGTTTTTGTTGATTTTTCTCATATTTTTCTCCAATTTTTTCCTCTATTTTTCTATTCTTAAGAGTCTCCATCAGGTGGGAGGCTATGGACTCTTCACCCCCCTCTTCTCGATGCCATCTCCCTTCAGTCTCTGTTGTCACCTTCATCGATATCGGTCCTCCCTTCTGATCTCCCTCAAGTACTTTTCTTTTCATAGATCTCTGAAAAAGATAAAGAAATAAAAAGAAAAATAAGAAAAAAAGAAGAAAAATTGGATAATCTTTGCGAGAAAAGGTCTTCTTTTTTAATTTTTCCACTTTCCTTTATTTTCATTGATTTTTCCTATGTTTTTCTCTGATTTTTTCTCTATTTTTTTCATTCTCAAAAGTCTCAATCGAGTGGAAGGCTCCAAACTTTTCACCCCGCTCTCCTTGATGTTACCTCCCATCAGTTTCTGTCATCGCCTTTCTCCCCATCATCACCAGCATTGGCCCTTCCTTCCGATCTTCCTCAGGTGATCAAGACAACTTTTTAGAGGAAAATATATGTTCTAAGAAAAATATTAATTTATTATTATTATATTTTATTAATTATTTTTTATCATCATTTAAGTGGAGTCTGTTGTATAGCGTGGGTTAGTTGCTAGTAATATATGCTTCACTTTGCATGCATCAAACATGCCAAACCTAGTGAATGGGAGAGGAAGAAAGGAGAATTAGATTATTCTAAATGAAAGATGTTTATCATACTTTGGTGCTTGGAATCATGGCCATTTATCAAATATTCTCTCTATTTAAATAAATTATATGCATTGCACACATAAAGATGGTGGGAAAACCTAGCACAAAGGATTCCTCCCTAGGTGTGCGTCTTTTTATCAAAAAAATAAGAAAAGTAAACTTTATTTAACGGCTTCTAAAAAGTGTAGTGCAAGTTTCATAAAGGTGATTGATTTTAAATGATATATATATATATATATATATATATATATATATATATATATATATATATATATATATATATATATATATATATATATATATATTTGTAGGACTATAATTTACTACATCACATCACTCTATTCTCCATGAATAAAAATCATATGAGATGGGTACCGGAGAAAAAATCATCGGCAGACTTTATATTTATCATGTTTTCCCTAATATCAATCTTAAAGAAAAAACTTAAAGATCAAAGACTTCTATTAATCGGGTTGTTATTCTCATAATTAAAGATAAAAAAGTTTGGTATTCTCTTTCTTTCTTGTTTTCATAGTATACTTTTTATTGATACATACTACATAATTAAGTAATATACATCAAATAAATTAATCATTAAGTAAGTCAATATATACCTTCAAATAAAGTGATATATAATTTTTGAAATACAGAGTTCATCAATATACAGTATATGATCAGATAATACATACTTAGCAAATTAGTTATCTAGCAATCTAATACATATCTCCAAATAAATTGATACACAATTTTTTGAATATTATATTCACCAGTACATATTACATGATATGATGATGTATTCTTATTGATTTTTTAATATATACTGTAAGCTTTTTTGATTACACCTAATAGTGATCTAATACCATCTACAGATAGATCGATACATAATTTTTAGAATATGAAAATCATCAATATATAGTATATGACTAGGTGATATATACTTATCAAATTAGTTATCTAGTAACCTAATATATATTTTGAAACAAACTGATATATAGTTTCTATCATATTATATTCACCAATATATATTATATGGTATGGTGATGCATATTCATTGACTTTTTGATACATACTATAAGCTTCTGTGATATACACTAGTAATGACCTAATATACATCTCTAAGTCAATCGATACATAATATGTAGTACATATTTTTTATTTAAAGATATGTATTAGATTACTATTATATATTTATCAAAGAAGCTTGTAGTATATATCAAGAAGTCAATGTGTATGTATCACCAGGTCACGTAATATATACTAGTGAATATAATATTTTAGAAATTATGTATTAATTTATTTAGAGATGTATATTAAGTTGCTATATGACTAATTTATTAAGAATGTATCACATAGCTATATATTGTATATTGATGAATTTCATATTCTAAAACTTGTATATCGATTTACTTAGAGATATGTATTGATTTTTTGATAATTAATTTATTTGGTGTGTACAAAGTGATCATATAATATGTACTAATAAAAAATATGTGATGAAAACAAAAAAAAGATAGAGAATGCCATGTATTTTTAATTATGGGACTGACGACTCCATTAATAAAAAGAATCTTCAATTTTTAAATTTATCCTTTAAGATTAACGTTAAAAGTAATATGATAAATTATAAAAATCATCCTATAATCTAATATATATATATTAAAATGGAGCGACCGCATTGATGCATCTCCGTTTGACACATGGATAAAATATTTTGTGCTATGTGTCCAAGGTAGCATGTTTTTTTTTTGATTTCGGCATGACAGAGAGCCATGGAGATGGACGAGAAGAATCTGCGGGGTGAGGAAGTGGACGACTCATAAGTAGATGTCGGATCCATCCTCGCGGTCACCATCGAAGAAGGAAGGGGTGCTGGGGTGGGGCAGTGGCCGTCGTTCGCGACCGTCGTTGGAGGAGGAGGGGGAGCTGATGCCTCCTCTGTGCAGTCGTCTATGGCGGAGGAGAACGATAGGGGTTGAGAGGTGGTTGCCATTGGCTCCTTCGCTACCTACGACTGCTTTATCTTTGAGGACGTGCGATGGAGGGTGGTGCGGATGAGACAATATGAGGTCAAGAAAGGCATGGAGGCGAGGGAGGGGGGCGCGACAAAAAACTCATGACCTTGGTTTGGTCGAGTTGCTTCACCATCTCCGCTGGAGCACCCAGTGGAGCTCCATCACTAGCTGCTCCTTCACCTCATCGTCGGCCACCAGCACCTCCACATGAGAGAACCTAAGGGAGGTCGGAGGGGTTTCTTAGTTTTTGATGGGGGTGCTTTCTAAAGCATATGGGATTTTGTGCGAGGTGTGGCGATGTGAGTTGGTCCCTTGAGGTTTTGACAGCTTTGGTAGAAGCATTATATTTTGCAAAGTTTGGGAGTTCTGATCATTATGGGCTTCTGTTATCGTGATCAGAAAAAATGATCAAAGGAAAAAGGGAAAGAGCAAAAGAAAATACCTAAATAAAGAGGAATAGAGGTGAGAAGAGAAGTAGATGTTTGGGGATGGAGGATGAAAAGAGAAGCGGATGTTTGGGGATGGAGGGTGGGGGAATGGATTTATATTAACATCGCCTTTACGATATTTACAATCCCGCTGTAATTTGGAATTTTGTGAGGAGACAGGAGAGAGAAGATGATGGTGACATGAGTCAGACCGGTCCCTGTGCCAATAATTATGGACCATATAAAGATAAGGTTATCATTCATTTTTACATAAAGAATCTTCGCTCATCGTTACTTTTAATCTCTTATTATATACTAACAAAGTTTTTTTAAAAAAAATAAATAAAGAAAAAAAGAACTAAATTATCTTATGTCGCTACATAAAGAATTCATCTATTTCTACTCGATCACTTATGATATATCAATTTTTTTTTAAAATAAATAAAAAAAAGATAAGGTTATTATCAGTTGCTAGATAAGATTTGCACTAAGCTAAGTTTCACCTTTCTGAAATATTATGTGGATACATGAGGATAGTGAACTTTTGACGGTTTGTTGTTAGCCAATTGAGTTCTAGCTTTTGTTCTATCTTTTTTGCAGATTAAAGTAAATGAGGATGAAATTTTTGTTATTGATATGACTATAAAGAAAAAAATATACATAAGATACAAATAGATGGTCGTACTCTGACGTTTTCAAAATAATAGATGCTAAAAATATTTATTTCTTATTATCATATTATTTAATCAATCTAAATTTATATTTTTATTTAGAATATTTGATATCATTAACGATATCTTTTATATTATATTTAATTTTTAATTTATTTAAATATTATTTCAAAAAATAAACAAATACCATATATTGTACGGATTTTAAGCTAGGTTTTTTTTAGTGCCCGTCTCGCATGGTTTTTGTTGCTTCCCCACCCCAATGATGATGTAAAGAGATCGATGGACTTGTGCAATGGACTTGCCCGTCTCCTGTGTGACTCCATGCATTGTACCAATCCTTATCTCCCGTGAGATCGGTAAGAAACAGAAAATCTATCGAATAATAATAATAATAATAATAATAATAATAATAATAATTATAATAATAATAATAATAATAATAATAATAATAATAATAATAATAATAATAATAATAATAATTATTATTATTATTATTATTATTATTATTATTAAGTCCTTCAAAACCTACTCCTCATGCACGCTGGAGGATTTTCGCAAACTTGAGATCGTAGAAGATTTGTTGCCCACTTGCCCTCAGGCGGGAGCCACGTGGCCGCACACGCCGGGAATCCCACGGAGGAAACGGGGGAGGGTGTTCACCACACGCGGGTGCGTGGCTTTTGACTCCTTTACCCCGTCCCCCATCCCTAATACTTCACCCAACAAGGCCAAAATACAGCACCCAATTTTACCAAAAAAAATGATACAGCACCAAAAGCTACGCCTACCCCAATAGGTCGCCGGAGGGGTCTAAGCCCATTGCTTATCACGAGTCACTGGGAAATAGAGCCTCTTTTAAAACCAAAACACCAAAATTACCTTCCAGACTTCTCGAATAATCCCGGTCTATATAGGTTCGGAAATCCTTCGGGGTAGACAAAGTTTTCGAAACAGAAATATAAAACCTATTTCTCCCCAAGGAGCTCGAGTTCCATAACATATCGAGGAAGAAGAAAGGGACCCCGAAGTTTACTTCAATTCTGAACTCTGTTCTCCTCTCCTCCGTCTCCGACGCGATCTCCGAATTCCTGGAGGTATTCGCTGATCTCCTCCTTCGGGAGTTCTTGTGGAAGGAAATCTGGTTCTCTTTTCGACTCAGGGTTTTAATTTTGTGATGCGATTTAGGTCAGGGAAGGGGTTAATTGTCATGTTTTCATGGTGTCTCATGCCGTCATGTGGATCTAACGCATAATTCTTATGTTTTTCCCCGCTGTTGGTCCTCTCAAATTTTGATGGTTTTTTACCTAAAATCTGTTTTTTTTAAATAAATTCTGATCGTGAAATCGTATTATCTTTGATTTAACGAGATTATCTTGGCAGTGTTTTGGACTTATTTAGTATTGAAAAGAATTTGGTTGAATTGGTCTCAGAACATATGATCTAATTATTTGGAGGGTTGGATTGATTCAGGGATAGCAACTCGAGCGTGGTCTCGAAGTACCCCTCTTCAATGGCTAACGAGGCAAACGTCGCGGCTGAGAAGCCAGTTGACAGGTTTGTTGTAATTAATGTTGGTTATGTCATGTTAGAATCTGCAAGAAGCAGCAGACTCATGTTTTATCGATTCTAAATTTGTATTTGTGCCTCATACACATTTTTTTAAACGTATTTGATAAATTTTTTTCTTGATTTTCCACACACTTGTTCGTCAAGGCTATATAAATGATAAAACCATGGGGCAAGCTGGCCTAATCTGGATTTTAAGTCCATAACTTGCTTGGCTGAGATATGGGCAAAAATTTGAAGCTTATTAGATTTGGACAGTCAGGCTTTGAGTTAAGTGTCAGTTCAGGACTCTGATACTTAACCAGGTGATGTTGTATAGGATACCAAGTTGGTAATTACATGAGTAGCATCTAGTGCAAAATCTTTGTGGAAAAGATGTTAGCTTTCTAATTTGTCACCAGATTCAAGTATCATGATCAAGGTTTTATGTCCCAAAAGGATGAAGGGTGTCTCGGCCGTCCCATCCCATTCCTATGAGAAAACGGGATTAGGATGGGGTTGGGACTCCGAAACCCATCCATGCAGGGAGAGAAGAAGAAAGAGAGAAGGAATCTGAAGAAAGAAAAAGGGTGAAAGGAAAGAAGAAGAAGAAAAATGAAGAAGAAAAAGAAAGGAAAGAAGGAAAAAAGGAAAGAGAAAGAATAAGAAAAGAAAAAAAGAAAGGAAAGGATAAGAAAATGAAAGAGAAAGAAAAGAAAGAAAAGGAAGATAGAAGAAAGAGAAAGAAGAGAAGGAATACAAGAAAAGAAAGAACGAAATGAAAGAAGAAGGGGAGAGAAAAGGAGGATATCTATTGGGATGCAGGATCGGGATAGTTGTTGGGATAGGACTGGATAGCGGGGCATCCCGTTCCATGGAGATACTGAGACATCTCCATCCCACGGGATTTAAAACCTTGATCATGATACATTCTCTAGGTGGAAGAGTCTCAAAATTAGAGGAGATTTAAATGTGGTAAGGGGAAGAAGAAAGATTGGGAAAAACTAAGAGGCTGAGACATGGTCTAGGAACTGAAATTAATAATTGTGGTTGATATACTTTCTCCCTTTTTTTTTTGAAGAAAATGTGCTGACCAATAACTCATTTTTTTGAATTCGAGAAATTCCCTAACAAAAAAAGACTACTATAATCTAAAAAAATAATTGTGGTGCTACATCTATGTTTAGACAAACATTTTTTCATCTTGTCATAAAGCAGCAATTATAAGGCAGATGCTATGTGTACAATTTTATTTTGTCCTTGATGTAGCTATACCTTTTTGCTGACCACAACTTGCAGTTTCTGCTTTTGTGCTCTAATTATAGTCTTGCTGCTCCATATGTTTGAATCTTGATTGCTTGTAAATGTATTTAAATATACAAAACAAAAAGAACTGGTAGAATGACTTCCATCTATCAATAAGTTAAGCATGCAATGAGTTCTTTAACTGGTTATTGATAAATCTTGCCAGTTTTTCCTGTTTTGTTCTGTTCTATTGGCCACATTCAGTGATAGCATCTTATATTCATCAGATTCATGCTGACCCATTATGTTGTTGCTGTTGTCATCTCATCGGTTATGGTATATGATAATCTGAAAGTCCTTTTGGTGTAGGTCTCTCTCTAACAAAAAGAATCAGAGAAGAGTTCCAAAGAAAATACACAAATCTGAGAGAGAGAAACTTAAACGTGACCAGCTGAATGAGCTCTTTCTCGAGCTGGGTCATGTTCTTGGTATGTATCACCCATTTCAATTGCTATTTTCTCAATGTAGTTAGTGTTCATTGTGTAATCCTCGTCTCGCCTCATAAAAAACGGTAATGTTCAACAAAGTGAAATATGCATATTAATTGGGGGGATCAAAATATGTGTGGTGATTTTATAATGGTGATCAAATTTGTGTCAATGAAAATTATTGACATATAACCTTCATTGTTCCTATGTTATTTATAATGCAATTTGAAGTCTGATATCTTTATTTTGTATGACATGGATGTGCTATGTGGATACTTTAAGATGGAATCTTGTTGGAAAGTTATCCTGATTGCTTCATGTTTTCCATTGACTTCATGAGTTACCTGGCAATGATTATGATATCAATGTTAAGTATGTTGATTGATTTTGGTGATTTGAGATTGTTCTGAGCCCGGTCAAACTCTATAATCTTTCTGAGGATAGAAAATGCATTGTGCACACTGCTTTGTAAAACTACTGTTGTTGCTTTTCTGGGAGCTTGTTTTGATTATGATAGAAATGCAAATTAGGAGAATATCTCAGGATATAAAAATTCAGTATTATATCTCATCTAATACTGTATTGTTAGAATTTAGTATTCACTGGTAGTCAGCATTTTAGCAATATTATTGCTGCCATTGGGGAATGCTAAATGTTCCACCAAGGGAATGCTAGCATATTAATGTAACCACCACTAAATGGTGGACTGCTTGCTGTGTTGCCCCGGGAACATCACCAAAAAGGATGGTTTCTGCAAAACTTTCCTCTTTTTGTTTTTTCAATATTGATGTATTTGCTGTTGTTATTGAACTAAGAAGCAGTTTTTTGCCAACTCTTTTGATGAGCCTAATGTCTGTATTTACAGAACCAGCTCGACAGAATAATGGTAAGGCAACCATATTGGGCGATGCTTCTCGGATACTGCGAGATCTTCTTGCCCATGTAGAATCTCTTAGAAAGCAAAATGCTGCTTTGCTAACTGAATCTAGCTATGTAAGCTTCTCAAACCTGGCCTTTGTTTAGCTTATGTCTAACAATAATGCTCTTTACTGGTTCTTGTGGCTTTTATTTGGAGAAAAAAATAATGCTCTTTACTGGTTCTTGTGGCTTTTATTTTAGTAGTCCTTGTCCAAAGAAATTTTAACTTTACTATTTCTAGAAAAGAGAATAAGACAAATCCATGACAAAAATAATATCTGCAGATCAATGTATACAAATTTCTCAAATATGCTACCAGTGGGAGTTTATGCCTCCTTGATAATATCCTCTAAACTTAAGATAGACTCCTGCTTGGATCATTCGAACATTCTGAAATATCTGTTGTCTACAAAATCCTTTATTGGTCGTTATTTCCGATCTTTCTTGTTAGATGAATTAGTAAAAAGAGTTTGGGAGACATGTTGTATTTTTATTGATATGCATATGTAGATGCTAATATAG
Source organism: Elaeis guineensis (assembly GCF_000442705.2). Lineage (NCBI taxonomy): Eukaryota > Viridiplantae > Streptophyta > Magnoliopsida > Arecales > Arecaceae > Elaeis > Elaeis guineensis. The sequence goes on from NC_025999.2 coordinate 83,015,321, forward strand.
TTTATAAGTCAAGCTTGAGTTTTTTTACCAAAGAAAAAACTGGCTTAAGTTTCATTGTTCATCACCACTTTTTTATTTTCGCAATGGCACTTTTGAGGCTGTATCAAATTTGCGAGTAGGACATGATTAGTAACAAGATAGCTGGTTGGAGGTAATCACTATGGATCTGCAAGGAAAGATTCATGTGATGGTCCATTTCATATATCAATGTTTCTTTGTTTACTGGTATAATACGTGATCCAACTTTCAAAAAATCATGTTCACTGGTCGGGTGAAGTTTAGGATTTTGGTATTTGACAGTGATCCGCACAATGCCATATCATTTCCATATCCATAATAACCAAGCCTTGTCTTGGATGTAGGGGTTGGCACTGATTGGCTTTATGGATCCTTACTTGCCAAAGATTCTAACCAATGCTATTTTTGTTGTTACCAGAAGTTTTTCCAAATTCTTTTCCACAACTTCCACAGTGGTACTTCCTGTTCTAGACCCTTTATCACATCTTTGTACACCTCTCTTTTCTGGAAACTCCTTATATCCTCATTATACATGCTCACTCCATTTCAATCAATTCTACATTATTTTATCCTCAATTTGTACATCTTCTATGCGCTCTTAAATTATATCTTTCCTGATTTGACTCTTACTAATTTTACTGCACGTCTATTTCAACATTTTCATCCTTGCCATGTTCATCTTAATTCCAAATTCTTCTTAATTTTCCATCCTTAATAATATGAAGATGATCTTTCTATTGGCACCTTCACAAAAACGAACTTAGCAGAACACAGGACAAAATTATATTTTTCAAATAATTGCGTTTGTATTTGGAATTTGAAAGGAAAACTCATGGTAGGTTATCTGAAAACCAAAGAAAAAGAGGATGAAATTGAATGCAGTTATGAATGAGATTATGATTGAATTCTTTTAATGTACATTAAAATTTGAGAGGCTTTGGTGAAAGCATCTTATCCGAAAGGTCCGCTTAAAATTCAGCATGCAACTACTAGCAGAAGAAAACATCAAAGGATATGCTACAAAGCAGCTATTGGCTGTCAATCATATGGAGAGTTAGGAACAAAATGTTTTTCAGCAATCTTAGAACGGTGACTAATGGGATCGTGCTACAGGATGATGAATTCTTGTATAAGGTAAAAATAGGTATAGTTAGAAGGAAATGGAAAATGGATGGTTGCTAGTGGGATTGAAGTTACCAAGACAAGGCTGGTACAAAATCAGTATGTGAAGATCATAGTAAACAAACAAAGGATGCTGACTGAGGCAATGCTTAGCAATGAAGAGGGAAAATTTGGCTCTTTCAAAATGTTGCCACACTGATTCTGTCCAACCGGTTGACTTTTTCTTATTGGGGAGGTTTTGCGACCTACCATTGCAGGATTGAATATCCAAAACATAGGTGGATGGTTCAGTATGTAATGGTGGGTGGACTTCAGAAATTTAACAGTGGGATCCTTGCAGAAGTTGGGACATTGCTGAGTCGGTTTTTGGAAACACGTTGTTATAGTCAAAGGCAAGTGGACATTGGTGGTGGATTACCTTGCAGGTAGGGCAGGGATACAAAAACGGTAAGCTAGGAGAGGCGAGTATCCTTTGGAATTAATTGAGCCCATGTATAAAGATGTTCAAAAGCAAATGTGTTTTAAAAGGGTCATTTCTGTAAACTTTTTTTCCTCTGAGAGAGAGAGAGAGGGGTCCTTTTAGTCGGGAACCAAAACCTTATATATTAGGGGGAATTTTTTGAAGTCGACAACTAGTGCTCATATTCAAAAATTTCCAATTCAAGTATTTATTGATTCCTTGAGCTCATCCTTCTTAAGTACCATAAAATAAATCCCAGAGGTAAAATGAATGTCAAAGCAAGGGGAGATGGCTCTTGGCTCTGATGGGTGAAAAGAGTGGGATTAGGCACCATAAAATTCTAAATTGTTTAAGACTTTTAAAGACAGAAGGGGGATTCTTGGTGATTCATTGAATGATGTCCACTCACTAAATAGAAGATGAGCTTAAATGATTGCGATAGAGGAAATGAGCTTGAGCCTTCACATTTCAACTTGCATACTATGGTCAGAGTTGGTGTTACCATTGATGCTGGTTGTTGTAGTCCAAGAGCAAAAAGAACGGCTGAAAATTTAAGTTTTCATGAAAATTGCATATGAAGAAAAGGGTAGAGATACCTGAACCATGAAAAGGAGGAAAGAAAGAGCTTCTCAACTCACTCTTCATTCTTTTCTGTTGGGAGAGTGTTACAGTCCGGACTTTAAGGATTGACTGATCACACATCCAGATACCGTCATAAATTTCGAACTAGATTTCTAACTTGAATAAAAAGATCGTAAAATGGTCTTACATCTCTATCTTCTTTATTCTTGATTTTTTTTTTTTTAAATCTGGGCTATATGGTTAGGATATATCAAGTGACATGATAGAGCATCTTAAAAACATACATCCTGAGCTCAAGTTGTCAATAAAATTTAAAAATTTTCAACAATTTTTAAAGTTGTTCTCCCCTATTGTGGGTCTTCCGACACGTGGGATCCCCTGCTGATTTAGCTGCATCATTTGAAGACATGAAACTAATTTGTACCCATGGCTTGGAGGTGAACAAATGATCAAACTTTTACATTTAAGGCTACACATTAACTGAATTCAACTAATTTTTATTGCTGTTCCCCCCTTTTTTTATTTGCAATTTTGTTAATTTATTACTTATTACAAATGCTTGCATTGCAAGGATATGGATAATCCATCGTATTGTTCTTTAGTAGTTTTATCTAGTGGTGCCTTCTATATGTTGGATTCTTAATTTTGCTGAATATTAAATAGGTCACTGCCGAGAGAGATGAAATTAGGGATGAGAACACTGCCCTCCAGGCCGAAATTACAGATCTTCAAAATGAGCTGCAGGCGAGAATACAGTCTGGTTCCATGTGGGCCAACAGCATGGACATGGGTCCTCCCACTCTGCCACAGCCTCTAAGCACCATGCCGCCCATGCTGCAGCAGCCACCTGTGATCAGACCGGTGTACAGTGCCCCCATCCAAGAGCTCCAGCTCTTTCCAGAGTCCAGAACGGCACCAGCACCGCCCACTCCTAACTCCAATGTGAGTAGACCACATGCCAGATATCCAACTCCATCGGACTCCTGGCCGGGGCAGCTCCTTTCCAGTCTTCCAAGAACAGTACAGGAAGGCCATCTTAGTAGTACGAGCAGCATCAACACAACTAGCAGCAGGGAAGAAGGCTCGGATGAAGCATGAGAGATACTGAGAAATGTACCAGTAAATTGATATTATTCTTCTGAATTAATGTTCAGATGAAGAGTCTCGTAGAGGCATCAACACAAAAATGGTGGTGCTATTAACAGTCCATGAGCTATCAGAAAAAGGAAGAACAGTGTTTATGACTTGAGAGTGGCATTCTACTGTTCATTATTGAATTCAGGCTTCTGTTAGTTTGAGTTCATGATTTCATCCTACTAAATATGCTGTATATTCGTCTTATCCTTCTAAATGATGTGCTGCATTGGTACGTCGTCCATAGAGATGCTCAGATGCAAATCCAGCCTAATCTCCAGCGAAAATTAATTTATTGTGTCTGGGTGGAGATATTGCCTGAGATAGTTTTCTAATTTTAGGAATAATAAGTTATAAATTGGCAAATTTGCCTTTCTGCCTTCAAAAGTAGTGAAATCTAGTGATCATATTCTTTTGCTTAGCAATGAGATATTCTTGGTTCAAATCTTAGATAATCAAATAATGTGGCGAGCCTCTCTCTCTCAAAAAATGAAAAATGTTGTTATAAAAATAATATCCAACACATCCACTTTTATAAGATCCCAGAATGAGCCCTTCCGAGTGACTTAATTTGAGTGCCGTTATTTCAAGTTGGGCTTTATGAGGAGAGGTTCTGTGAAGAAATTAGTGATTAGAACAGTTCTTTGAATTATGTAAGAAGAAACCAGCATATTATCTAAAAAAATATATTTTTTTTCATTCAAAACAGTAAAATTATTAGCTGATCAATTATGGTTAACAATAAATTTTTTTATTTAAATTTTTAATCAAGCATGGATAAAAATATACTGTTTTTCAATAATAAATGATGAATTATTTTGTTATCGAATGGTGCAAGATATGCATACGGAATAGACCTGTTCTAATCAATAATTTTTTCTTATAAGGAGAGGCTAAACATTTGATAGGTGTAATAATGTTAGTTGATGCAGTGTTGGACTTCGGTAACTGGACAATGTGAAATTTAAGCGTCAAATTATGTGTGAAATTCGTGGAGGTAAAGTGATGCAGCAAGCAACGAAATCAACAAAGAAACCAGGTATCCCAGATTCACAGGTCAATAACAGCTGTCAAATGCCAAGCTACGAGAGGGTAGTGTGGTAATAATAAGAAGAGTGAGGGGCATGTATGGCGTCGCAGGAAACAAAAGTACCGACTACGGCTACTGCGCTGCCTCATTTCACCGATTAAAGAATGATAAATATATATATATATATTTTTTTTGCTTCTTTTGACGGTGATAGGTAAATTCCCCTTTCGGTTTGCTCCATCTAAAAAGCGAAAAGTCGAGCATTTTGGGGTGTATGCGCGGAAAAAAAAAGGGTGTACATATATCGGAGATTCTACTACTTTCTCACTCTGGGACTGGGACTGAGACTGAGAGCAAGAAAAGGCTTCTATTTCTCCGAAAAAGGATCTCTAATAGAAGAGAGGAAGAGAAAGGGAGGATAACAGAGAAGCAAATGGGTTCTGGATCTTTCCTCAAGGTCGTGGCCAGGAACTTTGATGTTCTTGTTGGGTACGCATTGCGCTCACAAAGGAAAACGATCCATTTGTTTTCTTGTGTGCAAAATTTTTATTGTTCGAATCCTGTTTCAGTCTCCTCCACTGCGTTTTTCTCCCATTTCAGCGGAAAATGTTGCATTTTTCAGTAATCTAGTTCTTATAATTTGGGTTTTGTCCTTCTTCTGGGTTTATGAAGTATATTAGATGTCTTTTTTTTTTTTTAATAAAATCGAATTAGGAAAAGAGTTATTTAGCTCCTTCTTTCCCCCCCTTTTTTTTTTCTAGAAACAGTGGACACTTGTTAGTTCTTTCTTCTCGATGGAGAAGGCCGAAATTTAGGTGTTTTTTATTTTTTATTTTTTAAAATGTAAAGGTCTCATTTTGGTTGTCTATTGAAATGCCTTTGCCAGAAAAATGTGTCAGTTTTTGTACGTCAGGCTTGTTCCATAGTTTTTCTACTTTATTTCTTTAGCATTTGCCGTATTGCTTGAAAAAATGAACTTTGATTTTTGGAATACTCTTTTATTGTTTATCTTCTATGCATAAATATGTTTTTCCCGTCCTGCAAATCTGGAACTGATAAATGATGCAAAGCATTTAATGTTATTTTTACTTTTTTTTAAAAAAAGTACAAATCAAGGGTGGATGACCTAGTAAAGTGACCTCTCATGAAAGCAATTGAGGATGACTTGCTATAATGCATAAAATCTACCTTTAACACTTTAACTAAAAAGAAGATATGGTAAGGGTTAAAGATTCCAGACCAATGTGTGGTCCGACGCTTATGATTGTGACAGAAATTTGAGGAAGTTACACTAAAATTTCGATCCAATGAAGTTCTATTAGGTCCACCGATTTAAATTTCCTTAACCATAACCATCAAAGCCTTTTTTTCTTCAAAATCGTTACTATAGAGCACAATGAAAGATCAAGACATTAGCTTGACATTAACCCTACTTGTATTGGTGCTGCATTCATTGTGAAGGCAAATTAAGGAAAAGAAGAGTTTGCAGTGAAATATAGACCTTGGTTGGCGGTTTGGGAGCAATACCTTATCAGCATACTTTAAGCTCATCCAGTCAAGAAGCAGCCTATCAAAATTCCCATAGACTTGGAAAGAATCCAAACGAGGGAAGATGGCAATATCTCATTGTTACCATTAAAAGACATGAACCTTTTTCTTGTCAAAATGGACTCTGAGAAGGCATAGGTAAAGCTAATGATATCTTTCTGGAAATGGGTTTTGGTGTTAGTGGATTGAGTTGGTCAGAGAACTTAGTACTTCAGCCAGCTTCTGAATAGTCATCAAGTGGTCCACAAAAGCTTGAAGCTGGTGATAGAGCCTTAGGGCAGTGCTTGACACTACAAGTCATAGTTGAATTTTGTCTTAGAATAGAGTATGCTGCAAGAAATAATGTTAGTCTCGAAGTAAAAATAATGAACCTGTCATGGTTTGCTTTCAGATGCCACCATTCTTTTCTTTTGCGAAAATGTGGATAAAGCATGAATCTAGATACTGAACAGGTATTGAGTATACAGGTTGATACTTCTTGTACTGTCCATAACTAGTTTGTTATATCCTAATTGATGGTTATGGTTTTGGCCTGTTTGATTTTCAGGATGGTTTGGAGTGCTTTGAGCTACTTTGGGCTTTTAGAATGCTTTAGGTTGTATTTAGGTGCCCTGCTTGGGTTGTCAAGCTTATTGCTTAATTGTTAGATGACATTTTGAGTAACAGGTGAGTTTCTGTTCTTTTTTGAATGTCCAAATAAGAAGAGAAGGAAAGAACAGAAGAAAAAATTGGGGAGAAAAGCAAATTAAATAAAGGTTACTTGGGATATATATATATATATATATATGCATGCTTTTCCTTTAAAATAATAATATTATAATAGTTCTGGGTGCATGTAATGCACACGAGGAGCAGCATGCGAGGCTGTGTTCTCTAGTATGATTAATGCAAATCTAGTTTTAGCTGGTTCACTTCTCTACTTTTTTTCACGTTAAACAATAGTTAAACTAATGGAGATGTACTTCTATTAAAGAGGGGTATGTACAAAACATCTTGCATATGGACAGACTACAACACTTCAGCATGGGGAGAGGCTTGGTGACCATGGGAAATGGTATAAAGTAATTTGCATATAAATTATACTAAGAAAGATGTTTTCAATTTTTAGAAAAATGTGCAAGTTTAATAATATATGATGATTTAAAACTAGAAATAACCATTGTTGATGATGCTATTTAATTCTATGCTGGACCATCTCAATGTTTCCTACTTTTTTGACCAAGTTTTTCTAATCCTTTTGTTTTTATTTGACCAATATACTGGCAAGCAAGATTCACAATTTTTTAATGGGGGATCATACTGGCACGTTAATGGTTCAATATGGTATGCACACTGTACTGAGACAGCTGCCAACACTTTTTCCTTACCCCCAATCATGGTACTGTCTCAAACCAGGCAATATTGGTTTGTCCGTGTCCGAACCTGGTGATTTCACTTAGTTCAAACCTGTTTGGCCCGAGTCCTGAACCGAACCAGCAAACCAACAAATTCTGCACTAGTTCGGTTTGGTAATGCCTTGAACGAGGCAGCATGAGTTGGTTTTGCAGACCTTGCTAGCAAGTATAATATAGTACCAACTACCAAGTATTCGTTATAACTTGTATGGTCTCTGAAAGCGATAATTATCCTTTTGGACAAACACATTGTTATAGGTGTATGTTGGGTATTAAAAGTTTAAAATCAACATTTTCGCAATCAAATGTTTTCTCCTGCTTATTATTTACCAAAAGGTGTTTGCCTCATGACGCATCTCATCTGATGAATGTAATATCCTTTTGAGCTCTAGTGATGATGAGATGTGGGGTGGTTGGAAGCTAACTATGTGGATTTGATAGGGGAATGATAGTATCATTATTTGATTCTTATTGACCCTTGAGGATTGTCCATGTTGAAGAAGTAGCAGCAGTCAAAATGGTAATTTGAGCTTCTTTTTTATATCAAATATGTTGTATTCTAGCTATACAATTTATAAATCATTATCTGAAAATCACTTTTTTAAAAATTTGTTATCCATTACCCTTTTAGGAATTTATCTATTATTCCTTTATTTTGACTTTCTTTTTACCTGTTTCACATGCAGGCCTTTGGTCACACTTGTTTATCCTTTGTAAGTAGCATTCGTATCTCTATTCATGCAAGATGTTGGTGTGTTTTGTTATATTATTGGTTGATATATTTGGCATGAGTATGCAATTAATCTTGTGGGATTTTGACAGGTATGCTTCAGTAAAGGCAATAGAAACTAAGTCTTCCATTGATGATCAGCAGTGGCTTACCTACTGGGTGTTGTATTCTTTAATTACACTGTTTGAGCTCACTTTTGCAAAAGTCATCGAATGGTATTTTCTCTTCTAATGTTGCCACAAGTTTTTTGCTAGAACTGTATAACTAAATTTTCTTCATTCCTTTTATTCCATTCTGTTTTGCTGATGCTTGATTTTGCTTGAAATGTTGATATGATGAACAATTCTGAACCCCAAATTTGTCACCGATTTGCATGATACCTCAGCCCTTTATGATGTTTAATATATAATTTACATTTGTAAACCTACAGAAAGGAGGGGCTTATTTAGCAGAATCAGTAGACAGAACAACAAACTAGCATTTCTTCGTTATTTGGATCTCTACTATAGGTTAGGGATGGAGATTGATTAAAAGTTTGTTCTGAGAAATTGCTATGATCTGTAATGTCGTATGAGTGATATTTGTTGCTTGAGCTTGGGGCTAAGTGAAGGTCACAAAAGGATAGATGTTGTTGTGGTTGGTCATGTAACAACTAGCATAGGCAAGCATTTCAGTAATTTTATTAAACAAAATTTGCTAACGAATTGTGTAACATTCACAACTTACCAAGCTTTTTCTTCCTTTCTTCTTCTTTTTGTGCTGCATTTTTTTTATTGATTGAATGATAATGTTGATCTTATTGGATGCTAGGTGGAATAATAGAATAGCCTGTACATGCCTTCTATGGCGCTGTAATATAACTCCTAACAATATTTAGTTTTATAGATCTTTAACTTATTTTTTTCTTTTATTGTAGAAGCGTGGCCCATCATATATATGCTATTGGTACACCGTACTGACCTTTGGCCACGTGGCAGTATCAGTTGAGATCGGAGTTTTACTGACCTTCAGGTGAAACATCATCATGTCGGATCCGAAGGTTCACCAAAGCTTCATTAATCTAGATCGAGTGATTACCGATCTGCCGATGTGATATTCAATTCTTAGTGAGAGAACATCGGATTTGGCCAACCTTATCAAGCACAGCTGACATGCCTAGTCTATATTAACGAGATATTAGTTTGAGCCGACCTCTCACTTAGCCAGTAAGGCATCAATTCAATTATCCTCCAGCTATGCTATAATTATACTTCATGTGGATGAGGTACAACCTACGATCTTTTTACAGCTGGCTATTAATAGATTTTAGATAGTTATCCATAACCGCCTAACAAACTCATAATGGCCTAACAAACTTTCTTAATGGTTTGAACGAGCTCCCTCTATATAAAGGGGAGCAGGGTATTTTCTGAGGGGTAAATCATAACTCATAGAATGCATACTCTGTCGAACTCTTTCCAATTCTCCACTGAAGGAAATCTAAGTTCTCTCTACTACCATTTATATTTCTAGCTCTCTATTTTTCTTATTTTCACTATCTGTTCTCAAAGCCCCGGCTGTATTTAGCATCGGAGGATCCTAAATCGGAGAGTACCCCATCGGTTCTAGGACTTCTTTTACAGGATCATCCGTGGTTCATCGACTTGATCATCTTTAGCACTCCAGTTCGATTCTTGATCGACCTTGTTGTATTTTCTCTGGAGTCTTGCAGTAACAGATTAGTGCTAAAGGAAGGGCTTTATCCAAAATTTTGTGGCAAATGGTAAATCGGAGAGTACAAAACAATTCTTTTCCTTCACCATTTTTTCTAAGCGGCGGATCAGAAGCTGTTCAACCTTCAGTTGTGGTCGATCCACAGCAGTTTACCCTCTTAGTTCAATAAGTGCAGGCTCTCACCGTTGCCGTACAGGAACTTCAGCGTATCACAGAGCAGCAACGAGAGACAATTCCTCAAAAAGTTCTGTCTCAATACAATCATCAGTCAATCCATCAAGATCCCCATCCTAATCATCACCCTACTCAAATCGATCAATTTTTTAAGGGGGAATTATTCCTAATAGTGGAAAAACCCATTGGGGAGGTCTTGAAATGACATTCAAGATCTTGAAAAATGGCTCATAGAGGTACAACTTGGGAATCATCTGCAAGATAAGCAAGATTTTGATCTACGATCTCTTTTTTCTCAAGCAATCTTAAATGAGCGTGTTCCTTTCCGGTTTAAGATGCCAATGGTAGAATCATTTGATGGTTCCACCAATCTTTTGGATCATCTTGAAGGATATAAAGCCATTATGAGGCTACAAGGGACATCTGATGTCCTACTTTGTGTCGTTTTTCCCATTACTCTCAAAAAATCTGCAAGGATCTGATTTTCTGGACTCTAACCAGGATCTATTTCTTTTTTTGAACAATTAGTAAGACCGTTTGTCACTTATTTTGGTAATAACCGGTTTCATTTGAAGAATACAAATAGTCTCTTTATTGTAAGGCAACAGGAAGGTGAATCCCTCTGTGAATATGCGACAAGCTTCAATACGGTCATGTTGGAAGTAAAAAATTTCAATGAGTCTGTCACAATGGCTGCCTTAAAGCGAGGACTTTGAAGCAATTGCTTGATTTTTTTCTCTAAACAAGAATTATTCGGACATCATAATTTATAATTTTAAATTTTCATTAATATATATATAATTATATATACATATTCATTAACATATATATATATATTAAAAATATAAATATCTCTATGGTGTAACAAAATATTTCTTATTTTCAAATGAATGTTCTTGTCTTGCCTTGAAGGGTGTACTAATTTTTGGAATCCGGTACCAATAGGTATAATCCCTCCCAAAACAACGTTCTCTTTCAAGCCTCTATGATCAAATGCTAACTAGGGTTCAAAAGTATGCCCAAGCCAAGAAGGAAGAAAGTATAGGTCGGCAAGCAAAGAAAGAGAAGAATGGAAAAAAAAGATCCTGAGAAGAGGACCATAGAGATCAGCTAGGGAATGGTTTTGGGCGACATCAGAAGAATCTGAGGTCAAAAAATCCACCTCGGCATTTTGATACCTACACTCCTTTATTTGCTCTTCATGCTCAAATTCTGATGGAAATCGAGGACCAGAAGTATCTTCGTTGGTCCAATCCCATGAAGGCTCCTCCAGTGAAGAGAGATAAAAGAAAGTACTGTCGCTTTTATCGAGACCATGGCTATGATACTGAAGAATGCTGACAGCTCAAGGACGAAACTGAAGTCCTGATTTGCCAAAGTTACCTCGATAAGTATATCAGAGATCGGGCAGGCCAAGTTGCTGAATAGCATTAGAAGCCCGATAATGATGCTGAACACAATCGACCTACTATTGGGGTCATTAACATGATCTCAGACCTTGATGGGGTTCGAGGGGCAATTAAGAATCCTTCCCTGAAAAGGCAGCATACTGATAATATTGTTTCTTTTTCTGATGATGATGTTCAAGGAGTTCAAACTTCTCATAATGATGTTGTTGTCATCTTTATGATAACAACAAAATATGATGTAAAAAGAATATTAGTAGATAATGGAAGCTCTGTCGATGTGTTGTTCTACGATGGATTTCAGAAAATGAATGTGCTAAATCGACTGAAACAGATCGATACCTCACTGATCGAATTCTCTAGAGATCCTGTGGTTGTTGAAAGAAAAGTCACTTTGCCTGTAACTGCGGGATGAGAATCTTGACAGTCTACTATGCAACTCTGGTTGTCAAGATACCATTAGCTTACAATGCTATTCTTGACCGACTTGGACTTAATGCTCTTAAAGCAGTAGTCTCCACCTATCATCTATTAGTTCAATTTTTGACGAAAGATAGAATTAGAGAGATGCATGGAGATCAAATGCTTGCTAAATAGTATTTTCTAATAGCTGTCAAAATAAAGAAATCAGTAGAAGCCCTACTAATTGAAGTGCTTGATCAAAAGGATGACATAGAGATCGGCAAAAGCCGAGGCGAACTTGCTGAACAACTTGTTGCTATTCCATTAGGTGAAGATTTAGAGAAGACTGTTCAGATCGGATCTCAGTTAAGGATTGATTTAAGAGAACAACTGATATTTTTTCTTTGAGGAAATACCGTTGTTTTTACCTGATCAGTCTCAGACATGCTCAGAAATTATGCTGATGTTATTGTACATAGATTAAATATCAATTCAAAGCATTGATCAGTTCTACAAAAGAAAAGAAGTTTCGCCCCAGAAAGATAAAAAGCTATAAAATGAGAAAGTCGACAAGCTTTTGAAAGTATGATTCATTAGAGAAGCTCAATATCTGAAGTGGATAGCCAATGTTGTTATGGTTAAAAAGGCGAATGGCAAGTGGAGGATTTGTATCAATTATACTGATCTCAATGAAGCATGCTCAAAAGATAATTTTTCTCTTTTCAGAATAGATCAGCTTCTTGATGCTACTTCGGAACACAAACTGTTGAGTTTTAAAGATGTATTTTTTTGGCTATAATCAGATCAAAATAGCACTGGAAGATGAAGAGAATAGGGCCTTTATTATCGAAAGAGGCTTGTATTGTTATAAATGATGTCTTTTGATCTTAAAAATGCAAGTGCTAGTACTAATGCTTGGTCAACAAAATTTTCAAGTAGTAGATTGACTACAATATGGAGGTCTATGTTGATGACATGCAGGTGACAAGCACTGAAGCAGGTCGGCATATAACCGATATAAAAGAAGCATTTGAAAAACTTTGGAAGTACCAGATGAAGCTCAATCCTAACAAATATGCTTTTGAAGTAATATCAAGAAAATTCTTGGATTTTCTTGTGACCCAAAGAGAAATAGAAGCTAATCTTGAGAAAATTTGAGCGTTACTTGAAATAAAGCATCCAAGCACGATAAAAGAGGTGCAACGACTTACTGGATGGGTGGCATCACTCAGTCGGTTTATTTTTAGATCGGTTGAAAAATGTCTCCCTTTCTTTAAAGTTTTGAGTCAAATAAAAGATTTTAGCTGGTCAAAAGAATGCCAAGCTATCTTCAACGACCTTAAGAAGTATCTCGGCTCACCTCCATTATTGTCCAAGCCAATTGAAGATAAGGAATTATACCTGTATTTATCCGTCTTATCTAATGCTGTTAGTTCGGTCTTAGTTTGAGATGATGTAAGGATACAAAGGTCGATCTATTATACCAGCAAATTACTGCGAGATGTTGAAACTCGATATACCAAAGTAGAGAAAATGATCTATGCTCTATTACATCGGCTCGATGATTTCGGCCAAAATTTTCAAGTTCACTTAGTCGTCGTATTAATTGATCAACCTTGGAGGTCGGTTTTGTAACAACTTTATACCTCAAGTTAGATGGCCAAATGGACTATTGAGCTCAGTGAGTTTGACATCCATTTCCCACCTCGACCTTCCTTAAAAGCTCAAATATTAGCTAACTTTATTATGGAGTGGACCATCCTTAATGAAGAGTTAATTTCAGAAAGTTCAAAAGAGATTATTAAAGACTCTTATTGGGTGTTGCATACTGATGGGGCCTCAAATTTCAAAGAAAGTGGGTTGGTTTAATTTTAGCTAATCCTGAAGGTGTTGTTACTAAGTATGCCTTAAGATTTAATTTCAATACTTCAAACAATGGTGCTGAATATGAAACATTGATCGCTGGACTGAAAATGACAAAAGAACTTAGAGTCAAAAGACTTAAAGTCTTCATCGATTCTCCCGATACGAAGTTAATTTGAAGTGAAAGATTTTATGTCTCAATATTTACAGAATATAAAAGAATTGTCAAAAGCTTTAAAGACTTAGAAGTTATACAAATTTTGAGATCGAAAAATGTCTGAGTTGATGCTCTCTCACATCTTGCCACATCGGATTTTTTCGAACTCAATTAAAAAGTTCTCATTAATATTCTTCAAAAATCTAACATAGAAGTTTTATCAATTATCCAAATCGATTATGAGCTAAGTTGAATTGATCCACTGGTCGATTATATTGCTAGAGGAGTTTTGCTAACAGATCCTGTTAAAGTAAGAAGTGTTAAAAAGCGAGCCCCATGGTATGTTCTTCAAGATGATCGGCTATATAAAAGGTCGTACTCATTTTCTTTACTTCGATGCTTGCAACCATCAGAAGCTGATTATGCTCTTTGTGAAATCCATGAAGGAATCTGTGGTAATCACTTGGGGGTTGGTCGCTAGCATATAAAATCATCCGATAAGGTTATTACTGGCTAACAATCCAAAAAATATGATTGATTTTGTTAATAAATGTGATCAATACCAGAGGTATGCCAATATTCAACATCGACCTGTAGTTGAATTCGTTCTCATTACTGCATCTTGGCCTTTTGCTATATAGAGAATGGATATTCTTAGATCCAAGGTTTGCCATACCGTGCCGAACCGGCCGGTACACCCCATCTCGTATCGGACCGACGGAGAACCGGCACGATTTGGTCGGTAAAATCGGTGCACCGGCGGTACCGAAGAATAAAGAATGGAAAGTGAGAAAGAGAGAGAGAGGGGAGGGAAGGGAGGGAGGTGGGAGCCGTCGGAGGCCGGCGGTGGCCGGCTGCGGCCGTCGGAGGGCTTCCGAGCCCCGTATCGCCCGATAGGGCTTTCAAGAGAGCAAAAAAGAGAGAGAGAGAGCGCTCGGAGGGGGGGCGGAGAACCTATCGGACAGACGGTGCCTCCGTTGCGACGCTCTCGGTGGCCGACGAGCCGACGCCAACGGCCTGAGGGCGGTCGAGCGGGGTGCAGCCCCTTCGCGGCTCCGCCCCCTTCTTTTTTTTCGAAACAGACGATGTCTGTTTCGATTTTTTTTTTTAATTTTAAACTTATGAAGTCGGTAACTGGGTTGCTGACTTAAGAATTTTTTAAAAAAAAAAAAATCGTGAAGTCGGCAAACGAATTGCCGACTTAAGAATTTTTTTTTAAAAAAATAAAAATCGTGAAGCTGGTAAATCATTTGCCGCCTTCACTTAAAATCATGTTTTTAAAAAAATTTGCGAAACAGGAGCGATGCCCCTGTTTCACGTCTGTGGCGCAGCGCGCGTGGACGGCGCCCTCTGACGGCCACGGCGGCCAGTCGGAGGCCGTCCGGCGGCCCTGCCGGCTTCTTCCCCTCCCTCTTTTTTTTTCTTCCTCTTTCTCTCTTTCTATTGCTCTCAATTTCTCTCTTTTTTCTTCTGGTTCGGGTCGTCGGTTCGGTACGATATGAAACCATACCGAACCGTACCGCCGGTCCGGCCAAAACGGCCGGCGGTACCGGTTCAGCAAACCTTGCTTAGATCTTTTTCAATGTCCATAGGACAAAAAAAATTTTTGGTGGTGGCTATTGATTATTTCATCAAATAAGTAGAAATAGAGCCTTTAGCATAAATCACTGAAAAGATACGAGATTTTGTCTAAAAGTCAGTTATTTGTCACTTTGGTCTATCTCGGATCATTATTACTGATAATGGGTGATAATTTGACAATTCAAAATTCAAGAAATTTTGTTCGGAGCTCCACATTGACTATAGGCTTACCTTGATTGGACATCCATAATCAAACGAGGAAGCCGAAATCACTAATCGGACCATCCTTCAAGGTCTAAAAATAAGGCTTATCGAAACAAAAGGATTTTGGGCAGATGAACTTCATAGTGTTCTCTGGGCTTATAGGACCATGCCACGAGGGCCAACAGGGGAAGCATCTTTCAAGCTCACTTTTGGGGCAAAAGCTGTAATTCCTATTAAGATCAGCCTACCATCAATTAGAGTGGAAAATTTCCATGGCGAGACTAATCTAGATCGGTTGAGAACTGACCTAGACTTGAGGAAACCAGAGAGAGCCCAGATGCATATGGCAACTTGTAAACAAAGAGTAGCCAGATATTATAATGCTCAGGTAAAATCAAAGCTTTTTCATAAAAGAGATCTTGTTCTTAGCGGAGCTGAAGTCTCAAAGCCTGCAAAACAAGAAAATCTTGCTCCCAATTAGGAAGGACCCTATTGAATTACAGAAATAATCCGATCAAGAGCATATAAAATTGAGAACTTAGATAGTTTAACTATTCCTCGCAGTTGGAATGCTGAAAATCTCAGAATGTATTATTAATAAGCCTTCAATAAAATTTTTTTTAATTGAGATCAGATCTCTACAATCAAGATGGAGCATCATTTTTTCATCCAAATAAGGTCGGAGAAAATCGATCAAGCAAGGACGATCTGAAGAATTGTCCAAACAAGGTCGGAGAAAATCGATCTAATGAGGACAGTACAGTAAGTCTATCCAAATGAGATCAATAAAAATCGATCAAACAAGGATAGTACAAAGGATTTCGTCCAAATGAGATCATGATGTCTGACCAAACGAGGATGAAATATGTCCAAATGAAGCCATGAAGTCTGGCCAAATGAGGACAAGAAAAGACTAAGTTTGTCCTCAGGAGGTCAGAAGAAGCCAAACTTCAGCTACGAGAATCTCGATCAAACCAAGACAACTTGATGTGAGACATCTGATCTTCGGATTGGACCTCACAAATGATTAACGTGAGATATCCAATCTCCGAATTGGATCTCATAAATGATTAACATGAGACACCCGATCTCCGGATTGGATCTCACCACGTGGGACATCCGTCTTCGGATTGGACCTCACGAATATTTACTGTGGAACATTTGATTTCTAGGTTCAACTTCATGAATATCCGATGTGAAGCACTTAAATCTACGAATTAGACTTCACAGCATTAGTTCAAGGAAATTTATGTTCTAAGTCATATTCTTGGACAATATGCCCTTAAAAGGGAAGAAAATGAGGCATCACGGGTTGAAATCCTATTAGAAATGTAGGAAACCCGATCTGTCCATTCCAAACTCAAGTGAAGATAAATTCAGACGTTAACTTGAGGATCGTCAGATGGAGGAGTTGGATCTTTGGAAGCTTCAGCCGTTGGAGATTCTACTGATGTGATTTCGACGGCTGGGTCCTTGGCATTTGATTGAGGAAAGGTTCAGAATGGGAAGCCACCTTGGTGATGGGGTGGGATGTCTTGTTAGCAGAAGTGGCATCCGATGTTGGCTGAGCGACAACCTCGGTAGTTGGTTTAGAAGCCACCTCGGCTGATGCATCGATAGCCACTTCGGTAGTCAGCTTGCTTATATCGAGGACAGAAAAGAGCTTCCTAACCAAATTTATGCTGCTCTGGAACCCGAACTCAAATGCCCCTTCGGAAGCCTCAGTGACTTCATCTTGGAATGCTTCTGAAGCCTTGTAATCTTCAACGGCCCTTGCAGCATTTTTTCTCTCTTTCAGCTTGCCATTGAAATACGAGGATGCCTTAGTTATGATTCTCTATAGTTTTTTCGACCTCCTTTAGTTTGGCCTCCGGCTCAGAGATTTTCTCCCCCTCCTTATGCAGCTTGTCGAGCTTATCTTCATACTCATGACTCTAAGGATTTCTTATTCACATGGAACCAAACTAGATGCTTATGAGCAATTTGAGGTATATCGCCGATTGAAAGGAGAAAAAAGTGCGAGATCGGTACAAAACCGATGTAAATGAAAGAGCAGAAGGGAAGAAACCTACATCCATTATACCGTTGAAGCCATAATTCAATAACTGCTTAATCAAACAGTCTCGCCTGCCGGCATCGAGGTCTTTTTGAGGCATGACCATGCACAACATATCTCGATCGAGTTGTGGTGTCTTAAGTAAAGATATTTGAGAAACATCAAGTCCCTTAGTCGACGAAGGTAGAGCAGCTTCTGGAATCTTCAATTGTTGATCAGTTGATGGAGTTGTTCTTTCCGATGTTGGAGGCACCGAAGAAGAGCTTGATCTTGGGCACGTGATCACCTCCTTGGTAGGTGGACGGGCCACCTCGGTGCTCTGTCGATGTAATGTCTTTGACATCGATTCGATGGCAGGGGCAGGGGATGAGCAGATTGTTATTGTGGTCGGGGTTGAAGAAGTTTGGGAGGCTGGAGCAGCTGGTTTTGAACTTGCCGCATCTTTACCCCTTTTGGCAGTAGGTTCATTGGCTGAATCTTGCTTTCTCTTCTTTATATCAGCCAGTCTTTTTGGATCGAACTTCATTATTGCTGTTGCAACAAAGAAGAAATTCTGTGAAGTAGGAGAAAAGAAAAAGAAAAGAAATAAACTTATGATATCAGACTTATCCCGAGGAGAGATGTGGCTGATGCCTGAGTTGTATAGAGATTAGTTGTTTACTCGTTCGCTTAACTTGGGTGCCTTCATACCCAATAGCATTGTAAAAGCCTCCTCATCTCTGAGAAGAACCTCATTATTAGAGTTCCACTTGAGCTCGAGCTTACGTCAGTTACAACTGAAACCCCATAGTATGCTAGAAAAAAAAAGATTTTTCCAATCATGGATGAAGGAAGATTGGGGTCGAATTTATGTTTTGGCCGAGGTGAAAAGTACCATCAGTTTTTTTCATATGGATGTTTTTTCAGGATGCGCTTTGAAGAGGGAAATCCTATGTTCTATACCAGCAAATTTACAACAAATGATGAAGACTATGATAATTCTAATCACATTTGGGGTTACTTGGGTTGGATGAAGTCTATAGAAATCCAAAATATTATAAAAGAAGGGATGAAGGGGAAACCGAAGTCCAGACCGAAGTACCTCATCATAAAATATGATACTATGCTCTGGAGGTTTAGTGACCAGGTCATCCCGACCTAGAGCAATTAACTAAAAGTCTCTAAAAATTTGGTATTTCTCTCTAAGTTCTTGAAGATCGAGTCAGAAAGGACACATTGTTCAGTACCAGGACCAAAACAATCCAAAAATCTCCATATTGGAGATTCTGGATCAACTTGACTTGAAATACTGACATCGGTGACTGTCCGAGGTGAAGGTGACTCCTCAAGCTTGATTTTGGGGCCTAGGTTGATCGAGGTATTCGATTGTCCAGATTTTTTCCCCCCTCATCTTATCATCACCAGAAGACATTTTTATGGGAAAAAAGAGTAAAACGGGAAGGTGGAAATAGACAAAAGGAATGAAAAAGGGAAAAACCTATCAAAGGAGAAGAAAAAGAGGGCACAAGATCTAAAGAACCAAGACACAGAAGAAAAAAAGATAGAGAACAGTGAAAACTACCTAATGGACTGGGGATGAGTCTTTAAGAACTCTTTTTCTCTGGCTTCGATGATGCTCAAACTCTTCTTCTTTGGCTTCGGAAAACTGAAAAACAAGTGGAAGAACACTCTAGGGAGATTTCGGCAACACTTCCGCATGGTGAAATAGTAAAGTGACTCCTAGAGCAGGAGTACTAACCCATTTATAGATGTGGTCGATGGCTCAGATCGACATCAACCATCGTTAGATCGGTGATACTTGGCAATAATTTGATGACTCTGAAAAAGGACTGTTCGAAGCACCAATACCCAGATTAATCTATGAAGGCTTGATCCATGTGAGAGCTATGACAACCAATGAAGATTTGACCAATGGCAGGCGAGCATTTATAGGCCTATGTGTGATTTCCTGGGTAAATGATAGTCTCTTGATTTTCTAAAGCTCTCATAATTATCGAGGGATCCGATGAGTCATTTCCGAAAAGCAGCATGTTGTTTCGAATCATTAAATAATTAATATAGCCGAAACCGCTATACAGCACGTTTATTATTGGCGGTAGAGGACAGAGTCTACTTCCCACACCCAATATGAGAAATATCACCTTGGATCTGGGAAGTGGGGGGCAATGTGTTGGTACACCTTACTGACCTTTGGCCATGTGGTAGTATCAATTGAGATCAGAGTTTTACCAACCTTCGGGTGAAACATCATTATGTCACCTCAGCTGATCTGAAGGTTCACTAAAGTTTCGATAATCTAGATCGGGTGATTACTGATTTGCCGATGTGGTATTTAATTCCCAGTGAGAGAACATCAGATTTGGCCAACCTTATTGGGCTTAGCCGACTTGCCCAGTCTATATTAACGAGACATCGGTTTGAGCCAACCTCTCACTTAGCCAGTAAGGCATCAATTCAGTTGTCCTCCAGCTATGCTACGATTATACTTCACGTGGGTGAGGTACAACTCACGATCTCTCTACAGCTAGCTATTAATAGATTCCAGATGGTTATCCATAACCACCTAACAAACTCATAATGGCCTAACAAACTTTCCTAATGGCCTGAACGAGCTTGCTCTATATAAAGGGGAGTAGGATATTTTTCGAGGGGTAAGTCATAACTCATAAAGCCATACTCTGTTGAACTCTTTCCAATTCTCTCACTGAAGGGAATCTGAGTTTTTTTAAGGTCTCTCTACTACCATTTACATTTCTAGCTCTCTATTTTTCTATTTTTCACTATGTTCTCAAGGCCTTGGCTGACTTAAATATCGAAAGGTCCTAAATCGGAAGGTACCTCACTGGTTCTAGGACTTCTTTTATAGGATCACCTGCGGTTTATCGACTTGATCCTCTTCAGCACTCTAGTTTGGTTCTTGACCGACCTCACTGTTTTTCCTCTGGAGCCTGCCAGCAACATATGCTTCTAAGGACTTTGCACTGAGAAAAAAATGGCACATTATGGATGAAAATTAAGGGTGCCAATCAAGGAATGCTGAATCGGTACCGTCGGCCGTTTCGAACGGCTGGCGGTACGGTTTTGGTATGATTTCATACCGTACCGAACCGACGATCCGAACCGGAAGAAAAAAAGAGAGAAATAGAGAGAGAGAAAGAGGAAAAAAAAAGAGAGGGGAAGGAGCCAGCGGGGCCGCCGGACGGCCTTCGACTAGCCGCCGTGGCCGTCGGAGGGTGCAGTCCACACGCGCGGCGCCGCAGGCGTGAAACAGGGGCATCGTCCTTGTTTCGTAAATTTTTTTAAAAAACATGGTTTTAAGTGAAGTCGGCAAACGATTTGCTGCTTTATGATTTTTGTTTTTTTTAAAAAAAATTCTTAAGTTGGCAATCCAGTTGTCGACTTCATAAGTTTAAAACAAAAAAAAAAGAAAAGATCAAAACAGACGTCATCTGTTTCGAAAAAGAAGAAGGGAGTGGAGCCGTAGAGGGGCTCCGTCCGCTAGACTGCCCTCAGGCCATCGGCGTCGGCTCGTCGGCCACTGGGAGCCTCGCAACAGAGGCACCGTCTGTCTGGTAGGTTTCCTGCCCCCCATCCGAGTGCTCTCTCTCTCTCTTTTTTGCTCTCTTGAAAGCCCTATCAGGTGATACGGGACTCGAAAGCCCTCCAACGGCCGCAGCCGGCCACCGCCGGCCTCCGACGGCTCCCACCTCCCTCCCTCTCCTCCTCTCTCTCTCTCTTTCTCACTTTCTGTTATTTTTTCTTCGGTACTGCTGGTGTACCGATTTTACCGGCCGAATCGTGCCGGTTCATCGCCGGTCCGGTACAAGATGGGTGTACTGGCCGGTTTGGCACGGTATGGCAAACCTTGGTGCCAATAACCTTGGTTGCATCACGGGCTGTTGATACCAGTGACCTGGGTTGAAATCCCACCCTACCCTGACTTGGGCAAGGCTCACTCGCATCCTTATTCTGAAAAATATAAATAAATAATAATAATTTTTGGTTCCAATCAGTTGCACCCCATTTTTGTTGTGATTATGCAACAATTTAGTAAGTTGATGTTGTCCTGTATTTTTTTGTTACAGGCTTCCGTTTTGGCCTTTTGCAAAGCTGATCTTTAACTGCTGGTTGGTGTTACCTTACTTCAATGGTGCTGCATATGTTTATCAGCATTACGTGAGACCATTGTTTGTGAACAAGCAGACAGTCAACATCTGGTATGTCCCACGAAAAAAGAACATATTCAGCAGGCCTGATGATGTTTTATTAGCTGCAGAGATATTTATTGAAGAAAATGGACCAGAAGCATTTCAGAAACTCATAAACAAGGTATGCCATTATATTCCCTTGCTTTCTGTGCTGAAACCAGAGGCCCTAACTTACGAATGCAAATGCATTAAATTTACTTATATTTGCTCTAAAACTAACTTGACATGAAACGGTCTAGTCTGAGCAAGAATCATTTGGATGTAGCTGGGTTCCAGAGGATTTGATCATGTTGAAATATAGATTGATATGGTTCACATGAGACCTGATCCAAATCCACCTGACTTCATAAACTGATACTACCATATAATTTTCCTACTCATCTGGACTCTTCTCAAACAGTTATGAAAAGTTTTTTATGTAATCATCTGTTTGGGTTGTTAATCATAACTTATGTAGCTTCATGTGGTTGTTAATTTATATCATGTTTGTAAAATTCTAGCATCATGTGTTACCATATAATTAACTAACTTGACATGTACATATTTCTTATAGATCATGTCTGACAAATTGTCGATCCAGTTTGCTGGGAAATGAACCCAATTAATCATTGAATCTTAAAGCAACCTGATCTGGCTTTAACGGAAGTGATGAGCTGCAGTTTCTTTTTTCTAGTTTGAAGTTTGATTCAAGTGAAGATTAGGCTTGTATCATGCCAACCTGAAGTTGGAATGTACAGAAACATCTTCCTTGTTCCTTCTGTAAAACATTGAATTACATCGCGATCTACTAATTTTATTATTCAATTAACCTCATTTTAGTCTTTTCACGTAGGCATCTTGATTGAATCACGTATTGCCAATGAGCTTTCTTTTGCTCTCATCTATCACTTCTCTATTTTCAAAATGATTGGCAGAATGTCTTGTGATCCCTATCATATCACTAATATATTTCCACCAAATGTTTTTATGTTATTTGCAGACCGAAAAGGTAACAAAGCCCAAGAAGAAAAAACAAACGTGTGACATTCGATGACAGTGTGGTAGGGAAGGAATCCAAGTCTTGGGGGAGCAATAGTCATGTGACATTTAATGAAGTGGAGCCTGAAAGGGATTCAAAGACTTGGGAGAACAGCAGTTTTATGATATTTGATTATGATAACAGATATCAGACATAGAACTCTTAATTCTGTTCTTCTGATAATCTGCTATAGATCAGTGTCTCCTTATGGCCATCAGTTATCTTGAAGGTTTTCTTCTTTCTTGACGGTGATCGGTAAAGATATTTGAGCGCCAGGGAATGCACTTTAAATCTTGCTTTTTTGTCGGTGAAGCAGCTGCATTTCAAGGCTTCAAATGTCGTCAGTTTGTCCAGGTTTGTCAGTGCACTTTAAGATAGGAAGGGTTGCACCCTTCATGATGTATGCCAATCAATGACAAACGTTGCGTTCTTATACTAATATAAGTATATAGTTTCTGTCTTTTGTAGGTTTATTCTTTTCAGTGTTTGGTTTTGTATGTAAGTTGACACCTGGACTGCATTGCAGAATGAGCTAGCATACATTCTAGCCTATCTAAATCCATACATTTTATTTCAATCAATTGCTCTCGATGATATATTTGGGGAAAAAAAATGAAAACGTGCTCGTTAGTGATGGGAATGATGTCTGTTCATTGTACACGGAGAGATGCTTTCAGTTTTTGTGTGCTTCATTCTGTGCTTATGACAGTCCTTTCTTTCATTTTTGCCTCACCTGCTTTGTTCGCTTGATTAACGCTCAGAGCATCCAAACAAGAAAATGACTTCTTTTGGTTCAAGTATCTGTAAGCAATAATATTGAATTCATGTGTTCCTTGGTCTGCATCAATCACCTTGTCGTCATGCTGAAAATATAAGACAGATTTTGTGTGCTGAAAGCAATGGGTGCATCGGTTGCTATTGTTTCCTTCTGTGCTCCACATCATTTTTAACTTGTGACCCTTGAAGAAAAAAAGAAAAAGGGCATCCAAGGTAGTCTAGTCCTTGTTACTTTGCTTTGAATATGAAAATTAAACCAGCCCTCTGTGATTTGTTTCTCTATTGGTCAGATGGAACGTGCTAGACATTTTTGGTTTCAGTCCACCGTTGAAGTTTTCGCAAGAGTTTAAAGCATTGGTTTCACTAGCATAAGGAATCCCTTTGGGTGATCTATTGTGGCTTTCTCCATGTTTTATCTAATTTAATCTTGGTTACTTGTATAATTACTTTGTGACGGCCATGCTCGACTCTCGTGTTCATGGAACTCAAGCAGTAGCTCTTCAGTCTCATCAGACACCGTGGGAATTTCTGTAATACATTGCAATCTATGTGCCGTGGGAATTTCTGTAATACATTGCAATCTATGTGCACTCGCCATGCACCTTTCAATCAGAAGACTATTTGGCGCAATTGAGGTTCACCTATTAGATGCTCCTGAAGTAGCATGTGCTTGTTGGAGTAGTTTATGTTGTGGTCGTGCTGTAAGGATCCACACATTGAAAAGATCTTAGATATTTATATAGAACTAAAAAATTTAAATAAATATTTTCTGATCAGTTATTTTAGATGAGATCCGAGGTTGTTACAAGTGTTGCTACTTGAGTGATGACTCTAGGGATGTTTATGTTTCAGTTGGCAGAAGAAAACATGAATATATACCCTAGAAAGATTTTCCAGCCATCTCCTGGGTATTCATACTTTCACTAAACCAAGGATCTCATTGGGCATTGCAGCCACGGTATT